>NC_084622.1:11093484-11253484 GCF_033978795.1 Nerophis ophidion
AATCAAAGTCTGAGACAAGAGCTGACTAATCGAAATCTGAGACTAGATGTGACCAATCGAAGTCAAAGACTAGATGTGACCAATCGAAGTCAAAGACTAGATGTGACCAATCGAAGTCAAAGACTAGATGTGACCAATCGAAGTCAAAGACTAAATGTGACCAATTGAAGTCCAAGACTAGATGTGACCAATTGAAGTCCAAGACTAATGTGACCAATCGAAGGCTAAGACTAGATGTGCCCAATCTAAGTCCAAGACTAAATGTGACCAATCCAATGGTAAGACTATATGTGACCAATCTAAGTCCAAGACTAGAAGTGACCAGTCCAAAACTAAATGTGACAAATGTAAGTCTAAGAGTAGATTTGACCAATCTAAGTCCAAGACTGGATGTGACCTATCTAAATCCAAGACTGGATTTGACCAATCTATGTCCAAGACTGGATGTGACCAATCTAAGTCCAAGACTGGATGTGACCAATCTAAGTCCAAGACTGGATGTGACCAATCTAAGTCCAAGACTGGATGTGACCAATCCAAGTCCAAGACCAATCTAAGTCCAAGACTGGGTGTGACCAATCTAAGACTAGATGTGACCAATCTAAGACTAGATGTGACCAATCTAAGACTAGATGTGACTAATATAAGACTAGATGTGACCAATCTAAGTCCAAGTCTAGATCTGACCAGTCCAAGACTAGATGTGACCAATCCAAGTCTCAGACTAGAACTGACCAATTTAAGTCAATGAGCATGAAGTGTTGACGCCTCCCCATTAGAGAAATGAAACGTCTTCTGAGGAAAACCCAATTGCGATGCATTCAATGCTCTAAAATTGTATAAATTTGGTTAAATTTCATTTTTTCCCGGACAATAGTGTCTCTGATTGCTGCTTTTCCTGTTCCTGGTTTCTGCTCACAAACTTTACGTCTCATCCTTTTGCTGATGGTATGTTTTTATTTCAAACCCCTAGTTCTTTTCAAATCAATGTTGGAGCGGGTTTTTTGTTGGAATGTTCCATCCTTCTTCCATGAGCACTTCCTCTGTGAGCCTCGACTTGACTTAGACAACATGACTTCCTGCAGTGGGCATGTCCACCACTGTGTTACATCACCTTTTCTTTTAACAACACTCAATAAACGTTTGGGAACTGAGGAAACTAATTGTTGAAGCTTTGAAAGTGGATTCTTTCCCATTCTTGTTTTATGTGGAGCTTCAGTCTTTCAACAGTCCGGGGTCTCCGCTGTTGTATTTTACGCTTCATAATGCGCCACGCATATTCGATGGTCTGGACTGCAGGCGGGCCAGGAAAGTACCCGCACTCTTTTTTTTTTTTTTTACAAAGCCACGCTGTTGAAACACGTGCTGAATGTGGCTTGGCATTGTTTTGCTGAAATAAGCAGGGGCGTCCATGAAAAAGACGGCGCTTGGATGGCAGCATATGTTCCAAAATCTGTATGTACCTTTCAGGATTAATGGTGCCTTCACAGATGTGTAAGTTACCCATGCGTTGGGCACTAATGCACCCCCATACCATCACAGATCCTGGCTTTTGAACTTTGCGTCGATAAGTCTGGATGGTTCGCTTCCCCTTTGGTCCGGATGACACAATGTCAAATACTTCCAAAAACAGTTTGAAATGGGGACTCGTCAGACCACAGAACACTTTTCTAATTTGTATCAGTCCATCTTAGATGATCTCGGGCCCAGAGAAGCCGGCGGCGTTTCTGGATGTTGTTGATAAATGGCTTTCGCTTTGCATAGTACAGTTTTAACTTGCACTTACAGATGTAGCGACGAACTGTATTTAGTGAAAGTGGTTTTCTGAAGTGTTCCTGAGCCCATGTGGTGATATCCTTTAGAGATTGGTGTCGGTTTTTGATACAGTGCCGTCTGAGAGATCGAAGGTCACGGTCATTCTATGTTGGTTTCCGCCCATGCCGCTTACGTGGAGTGATTTCTCGAGATTCTCTGAACCTTTTGATGATATTATGGACCGTAGATTTTGACATCCCTAAAATTTCTTGCAATTGCACTTTGAGAAACGTTGTTCTTAAACTGTTTGACTATTTGCTCACGCAGTTGTGGACAAAGGGGTGTACCTCGCCCCATCCTTTCTTGTGAAAGACTGAGCATTTTTTGGGAAGCTGTTTTTATACCCAATCATGGCACCCACCTGTTCCCAATTAGCCTGCACACCTGTAGGATGTTCCATATAAGTGTTTGATGAGCATTTCTCATCTTCTTTGTCACGTGTTGCTGGCATCAAATTCTAAAGTTAATGATTATTTGCAACAAAAAAAATGCTTGTCAGTTTGAACATCAAATATGTTGTCTTTGTAGCATATTCAACTGAATATGGGTTGAAAAGGATGTGCAAATCATTGTATTCCGTTTATATTTACATCTAACACAATTTCCCAACTCATATGGAAACAGGGTTTGTAGAACATAGTATTGTGCGAGGTGATATAATATATATATGTTATACTCTCTACTTACTGTATGCAATGCAGAACATAGTATTGTGTATATTGTTATACTCTCTACTACTCTATGCAGTGTAGAACATCCTGACTGCAAATGTCCTTTTCAATTTGCTTTGGTCGCAGTTTCATTTTGCAGACTCATTCCCACAAAGCACCTTCGAAATTTTTCAGCATTCATCATGTGCATCGACGTTTTTGTGGTCATCTTTCAGGGATTATCTTCATCCCCCTTTGAAGGATACCACCACATGATGGTCCCGATAGGCCAGAGGTCAAGTAAAAACATGTTTCTAGACCTTCGAGCTCCAACTCTTTTAGTTGATTCTAAAGACCCCAGAGTCTACTTGTACACTTGTAAATGTTGACATGACGGAGTACAGTCATCCGTTAAAGTGCTTTATACATGTGTTACCATAGAAATGTCATCCTATAGACTTTTTAGAAAAGGGGGAAAAAATGTAACAATGATGAACGAGTCGGACTGTGAGATGTCAGAGCAAGGACTCGTGAGATTTTAAAGGATAGCTGACCCAACATGCTTGAGATACGTTGAGGTCAAATATCATAGTGTGATATGTTTCTTCTGGTCTTTCTGAATCTAATGTATTAACAACCGTTTAGTCTTAGAGTAACTTTATTGACCTACAAGGGAAATTCTAAGTCCAAGACTAGATGTGCACAGTCCAAGACTAGACGTGACCTAATCTAAGTCTAAGACTAGATGTGACCAATCTAAGTCCAAGACTAGATCTGAGCAATCAAAGGCTAAGACTAGATGTGACCAATCTAAGTCTAAGACTAGATGTGACCAATCTGAGGCTAAGACTAGATGTGACCAATCTAAGGCTAAGACTAGATGTGACCAATCTAAGGCTAAGACTAGATGTGACCAATCTAAGGCTAAGACTAGATGTGACCAATCAAAGTCTAAGACTAAATGTGACCAGACTAAGACTAGATGTGACCAATCTAAGTCCAAGACTAGATGTGACCAATCTAAGGCTAACACTAGATGTGACCAATCTAAGTCTAAGACTAGATGTGACCAATCTAAGGCTAAGACTAGCTGTGACCAATCTAAGGCTAAGACTAGCTGTGACCAATCTAAGTCCAAGACTAGATGTGACCAATCTAAGGATAACACTAGATGTGACCAATCAAAGGCTAAGACTAGATGTGACCAATCAAAGTCTAAGACTAAATGTGACCAGACTAAGACTAGATGTGACCAATCTAAGTCCAAGACTAGATCTGACCAATCTAAGGCTAACACTAGATGTGACCAATCTAAGTCCAAGACTAGATGTGACCAATCTAAGGCTAAGACTAGCTGTGACCAATCTAAGGCTAAGAATAGATGTGACCAATTTAAGTCCAAGACTAGATGTGACCAATCTAAGGATAACACTAGATGTGACCAATCAAAGTCTAAGACTAAATGTGACCAGACTAAGACTAGATGTGACCAATCTAAGTTTAAGACTAGATGTGACCAATCTAAGTCTAAGACTAGATGTGACCAATCTAAGGCTAACACTAGATGTGACCAATCTAAGTCCAAGACTAGATGTGACCAATCTAAGGCTAGGACTGGCTGTGACCAATCTAAGACTAAGAATAGATGTGACCAATCTAAGTCCAAGACTAGATGTGACCAATCTAAGGCTAACACTAGATGTGACCAATCTAAGTCCAAGACTAGATGTGACCAATCTAAGGCTAAGACTAGCTGTGACCAATCTAAGGCTAAGAATAGATGTGACCAATCTAAGTCCAAGACTAGATGTGACCAATCTAAGGATAACACTAGATGTGACCAATCAAAGTCTAAGACTAAATGTGACCAGACTAAGACTAGATGTGACCAATCTAAGTCTAAGACTAGATGTGACCAATCTAAGTCTAAGACTAGATGTGACCAATCTAAGGCTAACACTAGATGTGACCAATCTAAGTCTAAGACTAGATGTGACCAATCTAAGTCTAGGACTGGCTGTGACCAATCTAAGACTAAGAATAGATGTGACCAATCTAAGTCCAAGACTAGATGTGACCAATCTAAGGCTAACACTAGATGTGACCAATCTAAGCCTAAGACTAGATGTGACCAATCAAAGGCTAAGACTAGATTTGACCAATCTAAGACTAAGACTAGATGTGACCAATCTAAGAGTAAGACTAGATGTGACCAATCAAAGGCTAAGACTAGATTTGACCAATCAAAGGCTAAGACTAGATTTGACCAATCTAAGACTAAGACTAGATGTGACCAATCTAAGAGTAAGACTAGATGTGACCAATCTAAGGTGAAGACTAAATGTGACCAAAATAAGACTAAGACTAGATGTGACCAATCTAAGTCTAAGACTAGCTGTGACCAATCTAAGGCTAAGACTAGCTGTGACCAATCTAAGGCTAAGACTAGCTGTGACCAATCTAAGGCTAAGACTAGATGTGACCAATCTAAGGCTAAGACTAGATGTGACCAATCTAAGGGTAAGACTAGATGTGACCAATCTAAGGCTAAGACTAGATGTGACCAATCTAAGACTAGATGTGACTAATCTAAGGCTAAGACTAGATGTGACTGATCTAAGACTAGATGTGACCAATCTAAGGCTAAGACTAGATGTGACTGATCTAAGACTAGTTGTGACCAACATAAGGCTAAGACTAGATGTGACCAAATTTCTTCGCCAAGTTGGCGACACGCTTGTTCAATAATTGTAGCGTCACAGAAGAGTTAGTGCTGTAAGAGATTCTGGGTATTTGTTCTGTTGTGTTGATGTTGTGTTACAGTGCGGATGTTCCCCGAAATGTGTTTGTCATTTTTGTTTGGTGTGGGTTCACAGTGTCGCGCGTATTTGTAACAGTGTTAAAGTTGTTTATACGGCCACCCTCAGTGTGACCTATATGGCTGTAGACCAAGTATGCCTTGCATTCACTTGTGTGTGTGAGAAGCCTTAGATATTATGTGACTGCTCTGTACTTCTCCCTATGTCCGTGTACACGGCAGCGTTTTAAAAAGTCATCCATTTTACTTTTGGAAATCGATACCGATAATTTTGAAACCGATACTGATCATTTCCGATATTACATTTGAAAGAACGACTTGTCCAGGGTGTACTCCGCCTTCCGCCCGATAGTAGCTGAGATAGGCGCCAGCGCCCCCCGCGACCCCGAAAGGGAATAAGCGGTAGAAAATGGATGGATGGATGGGCATTTGAAAGCATTAATCGGCCGATAATATCGGCAGCCTGATATTATCGGACATCTCTACTAGAAATATTTATTTTATTTTTCCTCAAAACTTGACAGTGCGCCTTATAACCCGGTGCACCTACTTTAAGGAATACGTTTGGTTTTGCTTACCCACCTCGAAGCAATTTTTTCTCGTACATGGTATAATAAGTGTGACCAGTAGATGGCAGTCAAACATAAGAGATATGTGCAGGATGCACCGTTTGATGTGCTTCAACATAGGAGTATTTTTATGGTGTGTATATAAGGTAAGACATATTATCTGTCGTTTTGTTTCGCAATATTATGCAAAAGAAACTTTTCTTCCCTTCTGGTACCTGCTGATCTGTATTTGGGATCTGCATAAATCCTGAACATTCTTCTTTTTTTCTATCTTCTAGTTAAGGGACATTCATCCTCCGCTGTTGCCATTTGTAATATAAAGTAGTGTAAAATTCTTACTTATATCTGTCAGTTAGCTTGCCATGAAAGCGCTAAAACATACCGGTGTGGTGAGTTAACATTATTCACCCAGTGAACTTTAGTTATTAGAGTTCCGGTCGGACGTTTTTTTCATGGGATCCATGATGGATTGATGAAAAGGGTTGTTAGTTTTGCTTTGGTAAAAATGGTTTTGGTTGATAGATTGAAAATGTTTTTAGTAGATTGCATTGTACATTGCTGATTCCGTACTGTATCTCCGAGGTACTCAAAGCGCTTTGACACTATTTCCACATTCACCCATTCACACACACATTCAATCGATGTTTATTTATATAGCCCCAAATCACAAATGTCTCAAAGGACTGCACAAATCATTACGACTACAACATCCTCGGAAGAACCCACAAAAGGGCAAGGAAAACTCACACCCAGTGGGCAGGGAGAATTCACATCCAGTGGGACGCCAGTGACAATGCTGACTATGAGAAACCTTGGAGAGGACCTCAGATGTGGGCACCCCCCCCCCCCCCTCTCTAGGGGACCGAAAGCAATGGATGTCGAGCGGGTCTAACATGATACTGTGAAAGTTCAATCCATAGTGGCACCAACACAGCCGCGAGAGCTCAGTTCAAGCGGATCCAAGACAGCAGCGAGAGTCCCGTCCACAGGAAACCATCTCAAGCGGATCAGCAGCGTAGAGATGTCCCCAACCGATACAGGCGAGCGGTCCATCCTGGGTCCCGACGAGCGGTCCATCCTGGGTCTCGACTCTGGACAGCCAGTACTTCATCCATGGTCATCGGACCGGACCCCCTCCACAAGGGAGGGGGGGACATAGCAGAAAGAAAAGAAGCGGCAGATCAACTGGTCTAAAAAGGAGGTCTATTTAAAGGCTAGAGTATACAGATGAGTTTTAAGGTGAGACTTAAATGCTTCTACTGAGGTAGCATCTCGAACTGTTACCGGGAGGGCATTCCAGAGTACTGGAGCCCGGACGGAAAACGCTCTATAGCCCGCAGACTTTTTTTGAGCTCTAGGAATCACTAATAAGCCGGAGTCTTTTGAACGCAGATTTCTTGCCGGGACATACGGTACAATACAATCGGCAAGATAGGCTGGAGCTAGACCGTGTAGTATTTTATACGTAAGTAGTAAAACCTTAAAGTCACATCTTAAGTGCACAGGAAGCCAGTGCAGGTGAGCCAGTACAGGCGTAATGTGATCAAACTTTCTTGTTCTTGTCAAAAGTCTAGCAGCCGCATTTTGTACCAACTGTAATCTTTTAATGCTAGACATGGGGAGACCCGAAAATAATACGTTACAGTAATCGAGACGAGACGTAACAAACGCATGGATAATGATCTCGGCGTCTTTAGTGGACAAAATGGAGCGAATTTTAGCGATATTACGGAGATGAAAGAAGGCCGTTTTAGTAACGCTTTTAATGTGTGACTCAAAGGAGAGAGTTGGGTCGAAGATAATACCCAGATTTTTTACAGAGTCACCTTGTTTTATTATTTGGTTGTCAAATGTTAAAGTTGTATTATTAAATAGAGGTCGGTGTCTAGCAGGACCGATAATCAGCATTTCCGTTTTTTTGGCATTAAGTTGCAAAAAGTTAGCGGACATCCATTGTTTAATTTCATTAAGACACGCTTCCAACTGACTACAGTCCGGCGTGTTGGTCAGCTTTAGGGGCATGTAGAGTTGGGTGTCATCAGCATAACAGTGAAAGCTAATACCGTATTTGCGTATGACGTCACACACTGATGGCGGGCCCTAACCACGACCCATCAGGAGCAAGGATGAAGTGCCTTGCTCAAGGACACAACGGATGTGCCTCCACGGAAATACCCCCGTCTACCTCAAAGAACTGCTCACCCCCAAATCCTCCACACGACACCTCCACTCCAAACAGGCTAACCTCCTCCAAGGACAAAGCTACGAACCATGGGAGACCGGGCTTTCTGCTTTGCTGCTCCCAGTCTGTGGAACGCTCTCCCTGACCACCTGAGGGCACCTCGGACTGTGAATGCTTTTAAACAAGGCTTAAAAACCCATCTTTAAAAAAAAAAAAAAGCCTCTTTATAGATATGCATGCTGGATCTAGATATTGGGCTATTTCTACTTTTATTTATTTGTATTATCTTTTTATTATTAATACTATTATTACTGTGTTTTATTTATGTATTTATTTATTTTCACACTGTGGCACCTCGACATTGTTTGCTCAACGTAAAGTGCTTGTGGAAGGACTCCAGCTGTCAGGGTGTGGGTTGCATGGACCATTTAGGAAGGACATCACCTGGCGCAGGTTTGACTCTTTTATTTTTTCAAATAGTGCTTCTACGTCGATCGGGTCGCTTTTCAGCGCCTCCTCCTCTGCTGCTCGTCTCGGCTGGCTTTTCGGCTGCCGGTGACGTCGTCTTCCCCTGGGGCTCTTTCTTTGATCGTTCGTGTTGTCTTGTCGCTTCTGCTCTCCTGTGGACACTCCAACTCTCTCTCCCGCTCCGTCCTCCTTCTCCCCTCTTAAAAGTTGTGAGGAGATAGGCAGCTTGACAACCGGTGTGTGTGTGTGTCACGCACCTAAACTTGATTGTGGCAGCTTCGCTCCAGGTACGCCCTGCCTCTTTGTTCCGCTGCAATATTGCGCCTCCTGGCCTCCATCTTGAGCCGGGCCAAAGCGTGTCCCGCCCCGCCGTCGGCTCCTTCTCTCCACAGTGCTTTTTTACAAAAAACAATATATCATTATTATTACGTGACAAGGTTGGTATGAGGTGGGGTTGGAACCAGGAACCCTCAGGTTTTTGGCACGGTCAATCTCCCAGCCGGGCCACGCCGTCCCCACTTGTTTAAGTCGGGGTCCATGTTAATCAATTCATGGTAGTCATCCCCAACATGGGCAATACCTTTTTTGTGTATTATTGATGGTCTGTATAACTGCAATGGTGGTTTTAGGAGGTGGATTAAGGCCCGGGTACCAAATGCACGGGCCGCTACTAGTCAAATTTTACTCATAACTTTACACTTTTTAAACTTGCCAATGTTCTGTTGGCCCCAGCTTCAACGCCCCTGCTCCAAATTAAATCTGGGACCGTTCAAGTCTAAAGAGCACGGGAAGCATGAGTGGAATAAAACGCCGGCAGCGTGGACTTAATTATTTCTAAAACAATCACGGCAGCAAACATGACCCCCATTCCTGACATGCAAGCCGGTACGAGTCACGGTGGTGTGTTTGCGCCCTGGCGGAACATGGACTGTTATTTCTAATCTCCTTTACTGCACCATTGAGCCAGTTGTTATTGGCCTTCAGTCTTTCCGCACCTTTTCATTACACAAGACGAGTCAATGTACATGAATTTCATTAAACTCCATGGGGGATGACATTGCGCAGTGACTCCCGTTCCTGAATAATCAACCAGCTGCCCTTTGTGTCTGGACGTCATGAATTGCGACATTCATGTATTTGAAACAATGGGAAACCATTAGAGTCAGCACCTCCAAGTCCATGGTTCTCGACCCGGGAAAGGGTGGAGTGCCATCTCCGGGTTGGGAAGGAGACCCTGCCCCAAGTAGAGGAGTTCAAGTACCTCGGAGTCTTGTTCACGAGTGATGGAAGAGTGGATCGTGAGATCGACAGGCAGATTGGTGCGGCGTCTTCAGTATTGCGGACGCTGTATTGATCCGTTGTGGTGAAGGAGCTGAGCCGGAAGGCAAAGCTCTCAGTTTACCGGTCGATCTACAAACTTACGTTCCCATCTTCACCTATGGTCATTAGCTTTGGGTCATAACCGAAAGGACAAGATCACAGGTACAACTGGCCGGAATGAGTTTCCACCGCCATGTGGCGGGACTCTTCCTTAGAGATAGGGTGAGAAGCTTGCCTCAAAGTAAAGCCATTGCTCCTCCACATCGAGAGGAGCCAGATGAGGTAGTTCAGGCATCTGGTCAGGATGCCACCCGAACACCTCCCGAAGGAGGCGTTCCGACCGGTAGGAGGCCACAGGAAAGACCCAGGACACGTTGGGAAGACTGTCTCCTGGCTGGCTTGGGAACGCCTCGTGATTCCCCAGTAAGAGCTGGACGAAGTGGCTGGGGAGAGGGATGTCTGAGCTTCCCTGCTCGGATGAGCGGAAGAAGATGGATGGATGGATGGATGGAAACAATTACGTGCGGTGGAGTGCGTGTGTGGAACTTTTTCAGCATTTCAAGCTAAGTGATGGTATCGTCAATATCACGGGTTAGAGATATGGTGAGAAGCTTGTCTCATAGTAAAGCCACTGCTCCTCCACATCGAGAGGAGCCAGATGAGGTCGTTTGGGTTTCTGGTCAGGATGCCACCCAAACGCCTCCATAGGGAGGCTTTCCGATCGGTAGGAGGCCACGGGAAAGACCCAGGACATGTTGGGAAGACTCTCTCCCGGCTGGCTTGGGAACGCCTCGGGATTCCCCGGTAAGAGCTGGACGAAGTGGCTGGGGAGAGGGAAGTCTGAGCTTCCCTGCTCGGATGAGCGGAAGAAGATGGATGGATGGATGGAAACAACTACGTGCGGTGGAGTGCGTGTTTGGAACTTGTTCAGCATTTCAAGCTAAGTGATGGTATCGTCAAGAAAACGAGTACAAGCGGCCAAAACTAGTTTCCTCCACCGGGTGGTGGGGCTCTCCCTTGGAGATAGGGTGAGAAGCTCGGCTCATAGTAAAGCCACTGCTCCTCCACATGGAGAGTAGCCAGATGAGGTGGTTCGGTCGTCTGGTCAGGATGCCACCCGAAAGCCTCCCTAGAGAGGCGTTCCGACTGGTAGGAGGCCATGGGAAAGACCCAGGACACCTTGGGAAGACTATGTCTCCTGGCTGGCTTGGGAACACGTCGGTATCCCCCGAGAAGAGCTGGACGAAGTGTCTGGGGAGAGGGATGTCTGAGCTTCCCTGCTTGGATGAGCGGAAGAAGATGGATGGATGGATGAAAACAATTACGTGCGGTGGAGTGCGTGTGGAACTTTTTCAGCATTTCAAGCTAACTGATGGTATCGTCAAGATCACGGGTACAAGCGACCGAAATTAGCTTTCTCCGCCGGGTGGTGGGTCTCTCCCTTAGGGTGAGAAGCTCTGCCATTCGGGAGGAACTATGAGGTGGTTCGGGCATCTGGTCAGGATGCCACCCGAAAGCCTCCCTAGGGAGGTGTTTAGGTCAGTGTTTTTCAACCTATTTTGAGCTAAGGTATATTTTATTCATTAAAAAAAATACGGAGGCACACCACCAGCAGAAAAGGTTAGCAAATGAAACTCCACCAGGTTGTCATGCCTTGTTTTGAGTTTGTTTCCTGTGTGTTTGTGCTTTAGTTTCAGTTAATTTGGTGACCCTTCCTGTTTTGTCGGTGTTCTGCTAAAGCAACATCACACCTTCCTTCTGAGTTCCATTGCCCGCTTCTGCTTTGTTTTCGCAATCAAGACTATTGAAGTTGTGCGTATGCTATCCTTCTTTGTGGGGACACTGTTGATTGTCTTGTCATGTACGGATGTACTTTGTGGATGCCGTCTCCCTGCTCCACACGCTGTAAGTTTTTGCTGTCGTCCAGCATTCTGTTTTTGTTTACTTTGTAGCCAGTTGAGTTTTACTTTTCTTTTGCATAGCCATCCCTATGCTTCAATGCCTTTTTCCTAGTGGTACTTGCCTTTTGTTCATTTTTGGTTGAAGCGTTACATACATTTTTACATACCAAAAAAGGTTGAAAAACACTGCACTAGACAACGGCACATTATTATGAATAATGATTTGCAAAAAAATATTTTTGGGACCAGGGCAGCATGGTGGTACAGGGGTTAGTGCATGTGCCTTACAATACAAAGGTCTTGAGTAGTCCTGAGTTCAATCCCGGGCTTGGGATCTTTCTGTGTGGAGTTTGCATGTTCTCCCCGTGACTGTGTGGGTTCCTTCCGGGTACTCCAGGTTCCTCCCAACTCCAAAGAAACGCACCTGGGGATAGGCTCCTCCCACCTCCAAAGACATGCACCTGGGTATAGGCTCCTCTCACCTCCTAAGACATGCACCTGGGGATAGGCCCCTCCCACCTCCAAAGACATGCACCTGGGGATAGGCCCCTCCCACCTCCAAAGACATGCACCTGGGGATAGGTTGATTGGCAACACTAAATGGTCCCTAGTGTGTGAATGTGAGTGTGAATGTTGTCCGTCTATCTGTGTTGGCCCTGTGATGAGGTGGCGACTTGTCCAGGGTGTACACTGCCTTCCGCATGAATGCAGCTGAGATAGGCTCCAGCGACCCCCACCCAAAAAAGGGACAAGCAGTAGAAAATGGATGGATGGATGGATTTTTTTGGGGCCAATTAGGTGAAGTGGCATAATTTTCCATGGCACACCAGACAATATCCCACGGCACACTGGTTTAGGGCAAGGGGAAAACCCAGGACACGTTGGGAAGAATATGTCTCCCGGCTGGCCTGGGAACGCCTCGGGATCCCCCGGGAGGAGCTGGATGATGGCTGGGAACAAGGGAAGTCTGGGCTTCCCTACTTAGGCTGCTGCCCCCGCGAACCGACCTCGGATAAGCGGAAGAAGATGGATACAATTAACCATGTTCACCTGTAGGATGTTCGAAATAAGCGTTTGATGAGCATTCCTCAAATTCCTCAGTCTTTTTTGCCACCTGTGCCAGCTTTTTTGAAGAATGTTGCGACCATCAAAATTCCGAATGAGCTAATATTTGCAAAAAATAACAAAATTTACCAGTTTGATTGTTAAATATCTTGCCTTTGCAGTCAATTCAATTGAATATAAGTTGAAAAGGATTAGCAAATCATTGTATTCTCTTTTTATTTACCATTTACACAACATGACAACTTCATTGGTTTTGGGTTTCGCCTCCTGGATGCTTCCCTGCTTAGGTTTTTCGGGCATATCCAGTCTGGAGGAGACCTTGGGGAAGACTATGTCTCACAGCTGGCCTGGAATCGCCCTTTTAGAACTAGAAAAGGTGTCCGGGGACAAGGGAAGTCTGGGCATTTCTGCTTAGGCTGCTGCCCCCGTGACCCGACTGCGGATCAGCGTAATAAGATGAATGGATGGAAACAATTACGTGCGCTGGAGTGCATGAGTGGAACCTTTTCAGTGATGGTATCGTCATAATCCACGGGTTATGTGAGTCGGTGAAACCCGAGACTTGAAGAAGCAATTTGAAGTACTTTGGGGCAAAAAAAGTATTTAGTCAGCCACCGATTGTGCAAGTTCTCCCTCTTAAAATTATGACAGAAGTCTGTAATTTTCATCATAGGTACACTTCAACTGTGAGAGACAGAATGTGAAAAAAAAATCCAGGAATTCACATTGTAGGAATTTTAAAGAATTTATTTGTAAATTATGGTGGAAAATAAGTATTTGTCACCCATTCAAAGCTCTCACTGATGGAAGGAGGTTTTGGCTCAAAATCTCACGATACATGGCCTCATTCATTCTTTCCTTAACACGAATCAATCGTCCTGTCCCCTTAGCAGAAAAACAGCCCCAAAGCATGATGTTTCCACCCCTATGCTTCACAGTAGGTGTGGTGCTCTTGGGATGCAACTCAGTATTCTTCTTACCTCCAAACATGACGAGTTGAGTTTATACCAAAATGGATACATGGATGATACAGCAGAGGATTGGGAGAATGTCATGTGGTCAGATGAAACCAAAATAGATATTTTTGGTATAAACTCAACTGGTCGTGTTTGGAGGAAGAAGAATACTGAGTTGCATCCCAAGAACACCACACCTACTGTGAAGCATGGGGGTGCAAACATCATGCTTTGGGGCTGTTTTTCTGCTAAGGGGACAGGACGATTGATCCGTGTTAAGGAAAGAAAGAATGGGGCCATGTATCGTGAGATTTTGAGCCAAAACCTCCTTCCATCAGTGAGAGCTTTGAATGGTTGACCAAATACTTACTTTCCACTATAATTAAAAGATAAATTCTTAAAAATTCCTACATTGTGAATTCCTGGATTTTTTTCCCACATTCTGTCTCTCACAGTTGAAGTGTACCTATGATGAAAATTACAGACCTCTGTCATCATTTTAAGTGGGAGAACTTGCACAATCGGTGGCTGACTAAATACTTTTTTTGCCCCACTGTAATTGGAAACACCTCACAGCCATAAAGACTTTTAATAAAGTTGAGCTGGGCGACTAGAATGGAAGTGTGCAAAAAAAAAAAAACCCTCGGCCAAGTTGTGAAATCAATGTGAGGATTGTATGTGGGTACGATGCATCTCGGACCGGGCCGTTAAAAACACCTTCGGCACTTATGTTCCTAACGAGCGTGTCAGACGGTGGAAAAAGCGCAGGGAGGAAATGAGGAGTGATCGCTACAATGAAGTCACTGTGGAGTGGAAATGGCACCGGGATTGTACGCCCGTGGTGGTGGCGGCGTCTGTCAAGTGGAGCACTTCTGGACCTCCTGGGGATCGCATTGCTCGGAGGCAGGAAGCTCTTTGCTCATTAACACCTCCTGGTGTTGTGTTGTCTGCTGGAGTCGTGTTGAATATAAGCAGGGGCGTCTCATATTACGTCGGTGTTTGTCGTGATTTGGAGGTGCGAATGGGATGCAGCTGAACTCTACACAAACAGAAACACAAGTGCACAAAAAGACTGGAACGGGAACTCGAAACGAGGCCACGTTCAGAGCGAGGTGAGAAAAGAACCAGCGGAGTGCCACGGCACTCGCCAAACTGAGGTGAACAGGCTAATTGGGAACAGGTGGTTGCCTTGGTTGAGTATAAAAGCATGAAATTCTCAGTCATTCACAAACGAGGATGGGGCGAGGGTCACCACTTTGTAAAATGTCCAACAGTTTAAGAACAACATTTCTCAAACACCTATTGCAAGGAATTTAGGGATTTTACCGTCTACGCCAGGGGTCACCAACCCGTAAAGACCAGATGAGTCGCCCGCTGGCCTGTTCTAAAAATAGCTCAAATAGCAGCACTTACCAGTGAGCTGCCTCTATTTTTTGAATGTTATTTATTTACTAGCAAGCTGGTCTCGCTTTGCTTGACATTTTTAATTCTAAGAGAGACAAAACTCAAATAGAATTTGAAAATCTCAGAAAATATTTTCAAGGCTTGGTCTTCACTTGTTTAAATAAATGCATGTATTTTTTTACTTTGCTTCTTATAACTTTCAGAAAGACAATTTTAGAGAAAAAAATACACCCTTAAAAATTATTTTAGGATTTTTAAACACATATACCTTTTTACCTTTTAAATTCCTTCCTCTTCTTTCCTGACAATTTAAATCAATGTTCAAGTATTTTTTTTTATTGTAAAGAATAATAAATACATTTTAATTTAATTCTTCATTTAAGCTACTGTTTTTTCGACGAAGAATATTTGTGAAATATTTCTTCAAACTTATGATTAAAATTAAAAAAATATATATTTTGGCAAATATAAAAATTCTGTAGAAACAAATTTAAATCTTATTTCAAAGTCTTTTGAATTTCTTTTAAAATTTGGGTTCTGGAAAATCTTGAAGAAATAATGATTTGTCTTTGTTAGAAATATAGCTTGGTCCAATTTGTTATATATTCTAACAAAGTCCAAATTGGATTTTAACTTATTTAAAACATGTCATAAAAATTCAAAAATTAATCTTAATCAGGAAAAATTACTAATGATGTTCCATAAATTATTTAAAAAAAATTTAAAAGATTAGAATTACCTAGTTTTTCTTTTCTTTTTTTCGGTTGAATTTTTGAATTTCAAAGTCAAAATTGAAGATAAACTATGTTTCAAAATTAAATTTTCATTTTTTTTTCGTGTTTTCTCCTCTTTTAAACCGTTCAATTAAGTGTTTATTTCATTATTTATTCTCTACAAAAAACCTTCCGTAAAAGGAAAACAAAATGTACGATGGAATGACAGACAGAAATACCCATTTTTTTAATATATATAGATTTATTTATTAAAGGTAAATTGAGCAAATTGGCTATTTCTGGCAAATTATTTATGTATCAAACTGGTAACCTTTCGCATTAAACAGTACGAAGAAGTATTGTAGCTCTTGGTTTCAAAAAGTTTGGTGACCCCTGTTCTATGCTCTGTAATATGATGAAAAGGTTCAGAGAATCTGGAGAAGTCACTGCACTTAAGGGATGATATTACATACCTTCAATCCCTCAGGCGGTACTGTATCAAAAAGCGACATCAGTGTGTAGCAGACCTGGGCAAATGAAGGCCCGGGGGCCACATGTGGCCCTTTGAGCTTTTCAATCTGGCCCGCCGGACATTACCAAATATTTTTTTTAGATGTTTAAGATGGAAAGTGTAGCTGCCATTTTGATGTGCAGTGGTGTTTTCTAATGACCATAAATTTTGAACTATACAACAATTTTTCAATGTTGGAATCTGCGCTTTTGCTTGATATTTTAGTGACTAGCGTCGTCCTGATACCAATATTATTTTGATACTTTCAAGTACTTTTCGATATACAAACCCAGTTTCCATATGAGTTGGGAAATTGTGTTAGATGTAAATATTAACGGATTGCATCCATCCATCCATTTTCTACCGCTTATTCCCTTTCGGGGTCGCGGGGGGCGCTGGCGCCTATCTCAGCTACAATCGGGCGGAAGGCAGGGTACACCCTGGACAAGTCGCCACCTCATCGCAGGGCCAACACAGATAGACAGACAACATTCACACTCACATTCACACACTAGGGCCAATTTAGTGTTGCCAATCAACCTATCCCCAGGTGCATGTCTTTGGAGGTGGGAGGAAGCCGGAGTACCCGGAGGGAACCCACACATTCACGGGGAGAACATGCAAACTCCACAAAGAAAGATCCCGAGCCTGGATTTGAACCCAGGACTGCAGGAACTTCGTATTGTGAGGCAGACGCACTAACCCCTCTGCCACCATGAAGCTAACGGATTGCAATGATTTGCAAATCATTTTCAACCCATATTCAGTTGAATGCACTACAAAGACAAGATTTTTGATGTTGAAAATCATAAACTTTATTTTTTTTTTCAGATTAATCAACTTAGAATTTCATGCCTGCAACAGGTGCCAAAGTAGTTGGGAAAGGGCATGTTCACCACTGTGTTACATCACTTTTTCTTTTAACAACACTCAATAAATGTTTGGGAACTGAGGAATCTAATGGTTGAAGCTTTGAAAGTGGAATTCTTCACCATTCTTGCTTGATGTACAACTTAAGTTTTTCGGATTTTACGCTTCATAATGCGCCACACATTTTCGATGGGAGACAGGTCTGGACTGCAGGCGGGCCAGGAAAGTACCCGATCTCTGTCTCACCACTCCGCCCTCAGCTAGCTAGCTGCTAAGCTAACGAGGCTAGCGGAGAAAGGCAGCGCCGGTCTGAAGGAAGCTTCTCCCCAGCCACTGTGACCACCACTTCCCGAAGACAGCTGGCACTCCACTCGGCGACGGAAAGTTTCTGTGAGTATGGCTTCCTGCGCTTCGTGCACTTTACTCATGGATAGGTTGGCTTTGCTAGAGAGCCGTGTCCGCCAGTTAGAGCAGTGTAATTTCGTAACTTTAGATGTTGCGGACACATCTGCTAGCGTTAGCTGTAGCGAGCTAACTAGCCCAGCTTGTAGCAGCCCTAACCGGCCTACAAGCTACGGTGTACCGGTTGAGACGCATAATAGATTTAGCCCTTTAGCTAGTCCTACACCCCAGTCTACCGGGCACCACACTTTAGTTATAGGGGACTCCATCACCCGAAACATAAAGCTTAGCAAACCAGCCACAATTAAGTGTATTCCCGGGGGCAGAGCACCTGACATTGAAGCTAATCTTAGGGAGCTAACTCGCAACAGGTCTAGTAAACACGTACGGCAGGCTAACCGCACCACTAGTTATGCGAATATAGTAATACACGTTGGCTCCAATGACGTTAGGATGAGACAATCAGAGATTACAAAGAGAAACATAGCCAGGGCTTGTAATCTCGCCAGAAAGATGTCCAGGCATCGAGTAATTGTCTCTGGCCCCCTGCCTGGGAGAGGCAATGATGAGAGATATAGCAGATTAGTCTCTCTTAACAGGTGGCTGGATAGCTTCTGCAGACAACAGGGATTTACGTTTATTGATAATTGGCCCTCTTTCTGGGGCAAACCTGGCTTGCTGAGGAGAGACGGCCTTCACCCTAACCAGGAAGGCGCTATCCTCTTGTCTCGGAACATAGACTTCGCATTGAGCCACATTTGACTAACTGCACTAGAGCAAGCCCGGTCACAGGCAATTACAGAGCCTGCTAGCCTGGGTATGGAGTCAGTTAAGTTAGAACTAGCCAGCGCCAGGCTGGATGATCCCTGTACACATAGCAATTTTCGTAGAATAATACACAACTCACAAAATGTTTTTTCTACTGTATCTATGACTTCGTCAGAGTTAGACATGCGTTCTACTGAGGTGGCAAATTATGATGCGTTCAGTTTATCGCAGCGCCAAGTAGACAATCTGAAAATTCCCGTCATATCAATTCCTAGATATGGTCGTAATTATTTTAAGTACACTGCGCATAATAAACGCAACATTATTAATATTGCTACTACGGATAATTTTATCAACAACTCCTTAAAACAGCCCACTACCTATAATATGGGCTTTCTAAACATCAGATCTTTGTCTCCCAAAACGTTATTAGTCAATGAGGTCATTAGAGACAACAACCTTAACGTCATCGGTCTTAGCGAAACCTGGCTCAAACCAGACGACTTTTTTGCGATAAATGAGGCATCCCCTCCTAACTATACGAATGCGCATATTGCCCGTCACCTCAAAAGGGGAGGGGGTGTCGCACTAATATACAACGAAAACTTTAACTTTAGTCCTAACTTAAATAATAAATATAAATCGTTTGAGGTGCTTTCTATGAAGTCTGCCACACCTCTGCCTCTGTGCCTGGCCGTTATCTACCGCCCCCCAGGGCCCTATTCGGACTTTATTAATGAATTCTCAGAGTTTGTTGCTGATCTAGTGACGCACGCCGATAATATAATTATAATGGGGGACTTTAATATCCATATGAATACCCCATTGGACCCACCGTGCGTGGCGCTCCAGACTATAATTGATAGCTGTGGTCTTACACAAATAATAAATGAACCGACGCATTGCAGCGGTAATACGATAGACCTAGTGCTTGTCAGAGGTATCACCGTCTCCAAAGTTATGATACTCCCGTATACTAAAGTAATGTCCGATCATTACCTTATAAAATTCGAAGTTCAGACTCATGTTCGGCAAGCTAATAATAATAATAACTGCTATAGCAGCCGCAACATTAATGCTGCCACAACGACGACTCTTGCGGACCTACTGCCCTCGGTAATGGCACCGTTCCCAAAGTATGTGGGGTCTATTGATAACCTCACTAACAACTTTAACAACGCACTGCGCGAAACCATTGATAGTATAGCACCGCTGAAGTTAAAAAAGGCTCCAAAAAGGCGTACGCCATGGTTTACTGAAGAAACTAGAGCTCAGAAATTATTATGTAGAAAGCTGGAACGCAAATGGCGCACGACTAAACTTGAGGTGCACCATCAAGCATGGAGTGATAGTTTAATAACTTATAAACGCATGCTTACCTTAGCTAAAACTAATTATTACTCAAATCTCATCCGCATTAATAAAAACGATCCAAAATTTTTGTTTAGTACAGTAGCATCGCTAACCCAACAAGGGACTCCTTCCAGTAGCTCCACCCATTCGGCAGATGACTTTATGAAGTTCTTTAATAAGAAAATTGAACTTATTAGAAAGGAGATTAAAGACAATGCGTCCCAGCTACAACGGGGTTATAGTAACACAGATACGATTGTATATACAGCGGATACTGCAAATATCCAAAATAGTTTCTCTCGTTTTGATGAAATAACATTAGAAGGATTGTTACAACGTGTAAATGGAATAAAACAAACAACATGTTTACTTGACCCACTTCCTGGGAAACTTATCAAGGAGCTTTTTGTATTATTAGGTCCATCAGTGCTAAATATTATAAACTTATCACTTTCCTCGGGCACTGTTCCCGTTGCATTCAAAAAAGCGGTTATTCATCCTCTCCTTAAAAGACCTAACCTCGATCCAGACCTCATGGTAAACTACCGACCGGTGTCTCACCTTCCCTTTATTTCGAAAATCCTCGAAAAAATTGTTGCAGAGCAGCTAAATGAGCACTTAGCGTTTAACAATCTATGTGAAACCTTTCAATCCGGTTTCAGGGCAAATCACTCGACTGAGACAGCCCTCGCAAAACTGACTAATGATCTATTGCTAACGATGGACTCTGATGCGTCATCTATGTTGCTGCTCCTCGATCTTAGCGCTGCTTTCGATACCGTCGATCATAATATTTTATTAGAGCGTATCAAAATACGAATTGGTATTTCAGACTCAGCCCTGTCATGGTTTAACTCTTATCTTACTGATAGGATGCAGTGCGTCTCCTATAACAGTGTGACCTCGGACTATGTTAAGGTAACATGTGGAGTTCCCCAGGGTTCGGTCCTTGGCCCTGTACTCTTCAGCATCTACATGCTGCCGCTAGGTGACGTCATACGCAAATACGGTATTAGCTTTCACTGTTATGCTGATGACACCCAACTTTACATGCCCCTAAAGCTGACCAACACGCCGGACTGTAGTCAGTTGGAAGCGTGTCTTAATGAAATTAAACAATGGATGTCCGCTAACTTTTTGCAACTTAATGCCAAAAAAACGGAAATGCTGATTATCGGTCCTGCTAGACACCGACCTCTATTTAATAATACAACTTTAACATTTGACAACCAAATAATAAAACAAGATGACTCTGTAAAAAATCTGGGTATTATCTTCGACCCAACTCTCTCCTTTGAGTCACACATTAAAAGCGTTACTAAAACGGCCTTCTTTCATCTCCGTAATATCGCTAAAATTCGCTCCATTTTGTCCACTAAAGACGCCGAGATCATTATCCATGCGTTTGTTACGTCTCGTCTCGATTACTGTAACGTATTATTTTCGGGTCTCCCAATGTCTAGCATTAAAAGATTACAGTTGGTACAAAATGCGGCTGCTAGACTTTTGACAAGAACAAGAAAGTTTGATCATATTACGCCTGTACTGGCTCACCTGCACTGGCTTCCTGTGCACTTAAGATGTGACTTTAAGGTTTTACTACTTACGTATAAAATACTACACGGTCTAGCTCCAGCCTATCTTGCCGATTGTATTGTACCGTATGTCCCGGCAAGAAATCTGCGTTCAAAAGACTCCGGCTTATTAGTGATTCCTAGAGCTCAAAAAAAGTCTGCGGGCTATAGAGCGTTTTCCGTTCGGGCTCCAGTACTCTGGAATGCCCTCCCGGTAACAGTTCGAGATGCTACCTCAGTAGAAGCATTTAAGTCTCATCTTAAAACTCATCTGTATACTCTAGCCTTTAAATAGACCTCCTTTTTAGACCAGTTGATCTGCCGCTTCTTTTCTTTCTCCTATGTCCCCCCCTCCCTTGTGGAGGGGGTCCGGTCCGATGACCATGGATGAAGTACTGGCTGTCCAGAGTCGAGACCCAGGATGGACCGCTCGTCGGGACCCAGGATGGACCGCTCGCCTGTATCGGTTGGGGACATCTCTACGCTGCTGATCCGCTCGAGATGGTTTCCTGTGGACGGGACTCTCGCTGCTGTCTTGGAGCCACTGTGGATTGAACTTTCGCAGTATCATGTTGGACCCGCTCGACATCCATTGCTTTCGGTCCCCTAGAGGGGGGGGGTTGCCCACATCTGAGGTCCTCTCCAAGGTTTCTCATAGTCAGCATTGTCGCTGGCGTCCCACTGAATGTGAATTCTCCCTGCCCACTGGGTGTGAGTTTTCCTTGCCCTTTTGTGGGTTCTTCCGAGGATGTTGTAGTCGTAATGATTTGTGCAGTCCTTTGAGACATTTGTGATTTGGGGCTATATAAATAAACATTGATTGATTGATTGATTTTACTACGAAGCCATGCTGTTGTAACACGTGGCTTGGCATTGTTTTGCTGAAATAAGCAGGGGCGTCCATGATAACGTTGCTTGGATGGCAACATATGTTGCTCCAAAACCTGTATGGACCTTTCAGCATTAATGATGCCTTCACAGATGTGTAAGTTACCCATGCCTTGGGCACTAATACACCCCCATACCATCACAGATGCTGGCTTTTCAACTTTGCGCCTATAACAATCCAGATGGTTATTTTCCTCTTTGTTACAGTTTCCAAATATAATTTGAAATGTGTACTCATCAGACCACAGAACACTTTTCCACTTTGCATCCGTCCATCTTAGATAAGCTCGGGCCCAGCGAAGCCGGCAGCGTTCCTGGGTGTTGTTGATAAATGGCTTTTGCTCTGCATTGTAGAGTTTTAACTTGCACTTACAGATGTAGCGACCAACTGTAGTTACTGACAGTGGTTTTCTGAAGTTTTCCTGAGCCCATGTGGTGATATCCTTTACACACCGTCTGTTTTTGATGCAGTACCGCCTGAGGGATCAAAGTTCCGTAATATCATCGCTTACGTGGAGTGATTTCTCCAGACTCTATGAACCTTTTGATGATTTTACGGACCGTAGATGGTAAAATTCCTGAATTCCTTGCAATAGCTTGTTGAGAAATGTTGTTCTAAAACTGTTTGACAATTTGCTTACAAATTGGTGACCCTCGCCCCATCCTTGTTTGTGAATTACTTAGCATTTCATGGAAGCTGCTTTTATTCCTAATCATGGCACCCACCTGTTCCCAATTAGCATGCACACCTGTGGGATGTTCCAAATAAATGTTTGATGAGCATTTCTCAACTTAATTAGTATTTATTGCCACCTTTCCCAACTTCTTTGTCACATGTTGCTGGCATCAAATTCTAAAGTAAATGATTATTTGCAAAAAAAATGTTTTATCATTTTGATCAACAAATATGTTGTCTTTGTAGCATATTCAACTGAATATGGGTTGAAAATGATTTGCAAATCATTGTATTCCGTTTATATTTACATCAAACACAATTTCCCAACTCATATGGAAATGGGTTGTATTTTTTAATAAAGGGGACCAGAAAAAAATTGCATTATTGGCTTTATTTTAACAAAAAATCTTAGGGTGTGGCGGACCGAACTTTTCAGAGGCGGTATGGTACCAAATATGATTCATTAGTATCGCGGTACAATACTAATACCCGTAAACCGTACAACCCTACAAGTTACTATGGTAATCCACGTCACAGCAGGTCAGACAAGGCACCAAGCAGTGTGGGTGTGGAACGTTTCCACAGAGTGTTTCCAGAGCCTGAAATGTGGGTGTCAGGGACAGACGTGGAAGGAGATTTTTCCAAGAAAGTTCTAAAGCTTAGTGATATACCACGAATATCAGATTGTAGTTGTTTTGGATTTTTTTTTACCCTTCACGTTCATATTTCACTGTGTTTGTTGCATTTTTGTAAAATATGTGGATTGAGACGGGGTGTGACGTTCATATGTTCTCAATTTTCAGGCTTTTATTGTTCATAGAAAAAAAATTCCGTTCCGTTTTTAAGGCGGTCTGTCATAACATTTTTAGCATTTAATCAGACTTTATTGTGAGGTTTTGTATAAGTGTTCCTAAAAATAGATACACCGGCCGCCAGACACATTTTTTTCGCTAAATTTGGCCCCCGAGTCAAAATAATTGCCCAGGCCTGGTGTAAAGGATATCACCACATGGGCTCAGGAACACTTCAAAAACCACTGTTAGTAACTCCAGTTGGTCACTACATCTGTAAGTGCAAATTAAACTCTACTATGCAAAGCCAAAGCCATTTATCAACAACACCCAGAAACGCTACCACCTTAAGTACTGGCCGATACTGATAATCCATTACGATATTAACACGAATCATCGTAAATACTATATTATTGTTATTTTGTAATGTGGAATGTTAAAAAAAAAAGGTTTGGTCTAGTGAAATTACTCAGAGAAAAATGGTAGGTGTGAAGAACACAAACCTAGATAGATTTATGCTTTTTAAGTGGTGTTTTTTTGTTGTAGCGACACCTAGTGGTCACATTAATTCATTATATAAAGACCATGACTCGGTACATTTAATGACTCAGACACTCAAGTATGCAAAGTCAAAGCCGTTTGTCAACAACACCCAAAAACACCACCGGCTTCGCTGTGCCCCGAGCTCATCTAAGATGGACTAATGCAAAGTGGAAAAGCGTTCTGTGGTCTGATCAGTCCACATTTCAAATTATTTTTGGGGAAACTGTGGATCAACTGGATTGTTCTAGGCGTACTGTTGAAAAGCCATCATCTGTGATGGTATGGGGGTTTATTAGTGACCAAGGCTAATTCAACAGCACTCCGAAGCCGGAGTCAAGTTGCTCCAGGAAGGAAAAACTAAGACGGTGTCAACACGAACAAGGAGAATTTCAGAAACACATATTTGGGGTAATTTCAAAAGTGTCACACACAAGCACACACCTGCTGTCATGGAAATGTTGTCGTATCAGAAGTCTGGAAAAAGCAGCTACTGCTGATTTGGTGGCATTACTCGATTCCCGTATTTTCAAAAAAATCGGAAGTGCTCCTTATAACCCAGTTTGCCGAATGTACAGAATAATTCTAGTTGTGCTTACCGACCTTAAAGCAAATTTATTTGGTAAATGATGTAATGATAAGTGCGACCAGTAGATGGCAGTCAAGCATAAGGAATATGTGTATACTGCATTATGATGGCAATACCACTCAAGTGAACAACAGCAATATATTATATGTTCCATTGAAAATATGGAACATTACGCACGGCGCTCAAAAATCTATAGAAACATTTTGGTACGACTTTGGTAAACACACCGCTTGATGGATTGTACTGTGCTTCAACGTAGAAGTATTATTATGGTGTGTGTATAAGGTAATATATGGCGTATTGTTTCGCAATATTATGCAAAAGCAACTTGTCTTACCTTCTGGTATCTGCTGATCTGTATTTGGGATCTGCATAAGTCAGGAAAATTTGCGCGCGTCCGCCTTTGTAGTCTGTAGTACATAATCTTCTTTTTCTCTATCTTCTTGTTATGGGACATTCATCCACCTCTGTTGCCATTTCTAATGAAAAGTAGTGTTAAGTTCTTACTTATATCTGTCAGTAGACTCGCCATGAAAGCTCTAAAACATACCGGTGTAGTGAGTTTACATTATTCACCCAAGGAGCTTTAGTTATTAGAATTACGGTCGGACAGTTTTTCACAGGATCCATGATGGACTCATGAAAAGGGTGGTTTGTTTTGGTTTGGTAAAAATGGTAGTCATCCCCAATATGGGCAATACCTTTCTCTCTGTATTGCAGTGCATTGTTACATATTGTGTTTTTGTGTATTAATAATGGTTTGTATCATTGCAAAGTGATAGTAGTGGTATTAGGAGGTGGATTAAGGCCCAGGTACCAAATGCACACTCCGCTACTAGTCAAATTTTAATAATAACTTTACACTTGTTTTAAACTTGCCAACTCACTAAAACATACCGGTGTAGTGAGTTTACATTATTCACCCAAGGAACTTTAGTTACTAGAGTTCCGGTCGGATGTTTTTTCACGGGATCCATGATGGATTGGACATTCATCCTCCGCTGTTGCCATTTTTAATATAAAGTAGTGTAAAGTTCTTACTTACATATCCGTAGGTAAACTCACCATGAAAATACTAAAACGTACCGGTATAGTGAGTTGACATTATTCACCCAGGGAACTTTAGTTATTAGAGAGTTCCGGTTGGACGTTTTTTTCACAGGACACGTGTTGTTTCCGGATGAGGAGATGTTGCTTTGTTATTGATTGAAGTAAAGTCTGAATGTCATTAAAACAGTTAGCGCCACCTTTTGACACTTCTTCCACTCCTGTCCTTGCACGCTACACCGCCACAACAAAGATGACGGGGAGAAAACGCTGTCGAAGTGAAGGCACGTGATTAAGACGCTCACAAAACGGCACATCCTAAAGCGACTGTCAGAAAGCGACTTGTAGATGATGTGTTGTCAGAGTTATTTGTTGTCCAACCCCAAGATGCAGAGATGGAGGCAGGCATTGGATATGAAGACATGATTTAATATAAATAATAGAACAAGAAAAAACAAAAAGCACGCACGTGGGCGGAATAACAAACTAAGGGAGCTAGCACTGGGAGCTAGAAAAACAAAAAGGAAATTTAGCATGGAAGCTAGTGGAAAACAAACAGAAAAACTGGAAATAGCTAATGCTAACAGAAACAGCTTACCGCTACGACGACCAGGACAAAATGTAGCACGACAGGTAGTAGCTGTAACAAAACGACATGACACGATAGCAACAACAAGAGCGACATGTGGCAACGAGAATACAATGATCCAGCAACTGACACAAGACAAAGCAGGTACAAATAGGAGCGGGCTGATTGGCAACAGGTGTGGCCAGGTGCCAATCAGCCGCAGCTGAGGAGGAACACAGCACTTAGGGAACAAGACAGGAAGCTGACAAAAAAAAAGCACTAGACAGGAACTAAAGACAGGAGATACTAAACACAGAGGAAACAGACAAATGCAGAGGAAAAAACTAAAACATAGACAAACTGTCAGGGGAAAGCCTGACATGTGTAAAACATCATCTATGCAACATTTTGACCATAATATTACATATTATGTAGACCACAAGGAAGTCTTTTACATTTGGAAACAAACAATAATAATTAGAGATGTCCGATAATGGCTTTTTTTGCCAATATTCCGATATTGTTCAACACTTAATTACCGATTCAGATATCAACCAATACCGATATATACAGTCATTTTTGTTTTGATGCTTCATAATTTTGCCATTGTGCAAGTTTTAGTTTGTGTCCATAGTTTTGCCTTAGTGCAAGTTTTTGTTTTTATAGCCAAGTTTGTTCTCCGCCTTGTGCGCGCCTTTTGTTTGTTTCTTTTGAATCAAAAATAAATGAAGTCTTTACCTTCACGCCGTGTCCGCTCCAATCGCTTTGCACCTCGGGAAAACAATCCACACCAAAGTCCTCGTCATGACAATATACAGTCGTGCAATGAACACATTATTATGCCTAATTTTGTTGTGATGCCCCGCTGGATGCATTAAACAATGGAACAAGGTTTTCCAAAGTACTCAAGCAAGTTGTGGAAAAAAATGCCGACATGGCACTGCCAGCGGGGGGTTGTATATTTTCGGGAGAGCATCCGCACCGTAACACAACAGAAACACAACAGAACAAAAACCCAGAATGCCTTGCGGCACTAACTCTTCCGGGACGCTACATATACACTTGAATAATAAATATGGCAGTGCCATGTTGGCATTTTTGTTTTCCATAACTTGAGTTGATTTATTTTGGAAAACATTGGTACATTGTTTAATGCATCCTGCGGGGCATCACAACAAAATTAAGTATAATTATGTGTTCATTGCACGACTGTATATTGTCATGACGAGGACTTTTTGGTGTGGATTATTTTCCCGAGGTGCAAAGCGATTGGAGCGGACACGGCGTGAAAGTAAAGACATAATTTAATTTTGATTGAAAAGGAACTAACAAAAGGCGCGCACAAGGCGGAGAACAAACTTCGCCATAAAAACAAAAACTTGCACTAAGGCAAAACTATGGACACAAACTAAAACTTGCACAATGGCAACAGTATGAAGAATCAAAAAAAAATGCTTACTGTGACCGAGACAGGGGGCATGGATCATTGGCATGGATCAGGGGTTTGTAGAAAGTGATAGAGGGTGAGTAGATGGTGATGGAGGGTGTTAGAGGATGATGTCGCCAGGCTGACTGTCTGACAACTGCAGGCTTAAAAAGTGACGTGGTGATTGGCAACGGTGCATGAGTTCAAGTGAATCAGGTGCGTGACATGGTGACAGGTGAAAACTAATGGGTTGGCAATGGAGTGAAAAAACAGGAACTAAAGGAGTCAATCAATCAATCAATCAATGTTTATTTATATAGCCCCAAATCACAAATGTCTCAAAGGACTGCACAAATCATTACGACTACAACATCCTCGGAAGAACCCACAAAAGGGCAAGGAAAACTCACACCCAGTGGGCAGGGAGAATTCACACCCAGTGGGACGCCAGTGACAATGCTGACTATGAGAAACCTTGGAGAGGACCTCAGATGTGGGCAACCCCCCCCCCCCTCTAGGGGACCGAAAGCAATGGATGTCGAGCGGGTCTAATATGCTGCTGCGAAAGTTCAATCCATAGTGGCTCCAACACAGTCGCGAGAGTTCAGTCCAAAGCGGATCCAAGACAGCAGCGAGAGTCCCGTCCACAGGAGACCATCTCAAGTGGAGGCGGATCAGCAGTGTAGAGATGTCCCCAATCGATACAGGCGAGCGGTCCATCCTGGGTCTCGACTCTGGACAGCCAGTACTTCATCCATGGTCATCGGACCGGACCCCCTCCACAAGGGAGGGGGGGACATAGGAGAAAGAAAAGAAGCGGCAGATTAACTGGTCTAAAAAGGAGGTCTATTTAAAGGCTAGAGTATACAGATGAGTTTTAAGGTGAGACTTAAATGCTTCAACTGAGGTAGCATCCCGAACTGTTACCGGGAGGGCATTCCAGAGTATTGAAGTAATCTAACATAACTAAACAAAACATGATGACAAAGATACGACATATATATCGGTATCGGTTGACATCGTAATCTGTAAGTAAGAGCTGGACAATATCGGAATATTGGATATCGGCAAAAAGTCCATTATCGGACATCTCTAATATATATATATATATATATATATATATATATATATATATATATATATATATATATATATATATATATATATATATATATATATATGTATATTGTAATCATACAGAAAATACATTTAAAACAGTGTAATAGACACATTTTAATAAGTATTTTATGGTGGTCTGTGCAGCCCTTTGAGACACTAGTGATTTAGGGCTATATAAGTAAACATTGATTGATTGATTGATGTCTTTATTATCCCTTGTTTTGCCCCTGTCTCACCTGTCCACCCCGACCACATGTCTTTGTTGTATTTTTCCTAGGTGATTAGTCCATTGCTCAACAGTACCTTGTCAATAGTAAAGACATGCCAATAAACAGGTGGTACCAAACAACTTTGAGTCACACGCACACAAGAAAAAATGTAATCAGTCAATCAATGTTTATTTATATAGCCCTAAATCACACGTGTCTCAAAGGGCTGCACAAGCCACAACGACATCCTCGGTTCAAATCCCATATCAGGGCAAGGAAAAACTCAACCCGGTGGGATGAAAATGAGAAACCTTGGAGGGGACCGCAGATGTGGGTGACCCCCCCTGCCCCTCTAGGGCACACCGGTGCAATGGACGTCCAGTGGGTCTAGCATAATAGCGTGAAAGTCCAGTCCATAGTGGATCTAACATAATAGTGAGAGTTTAGTCCATAGTTGTTCTAACATAATAGTGAGAGTCCAGTCCATAGTGGATCTAGCATAATAGTGTGAGAGTCCAGTCCATAGTGGATCTAGCATAATAGTGTGAGAGTCCAGTCCATTTTGAATCTAACATAATAGTTTGAGTCCAGTCGATAGTGGATTTACCTTAATAGTGAGAGTCCAGTCCATAGTGGATCTAACATAATAGTGAGGGTCCAGTCCAGAGTGGATCTAACATAATAGTGGGAGTCCAGTCCATAGTGGATCCAACATAATAGTGAGAGTCCAGTCCATAGTGGATCTAGCATAGTATTGTGAGAGTCCAGTCCATAGTGGATCTAATCTAATAGTGAGAGTCCAGTCCATAGTTGATCCAATGTAATAGTGAGAGTCCAGTCCATAGTGGATCTAATGTAATAGTGAGAGTCCAGTCTATAGTGGATCTAACATAATAGTGAGAGTCCAGTCCATAGTGGATCTAGCATAGTATTGTGAGAGTCCAGTCCATAGTGGATCTAATCTAATAGTGAGAGTCCAGTCCATAGGTGATCCAATGTAATAGTGAGAGTCCAGTCCATAGTGGATCTAATGTAATAGTGAGAGTCCAGTCTATAGTGGATCCAACATAATAGTGAGAGTCCAGTCCATAGTGGATCTAGCATAATAGTGAGAGTCTAGTCCATAGTGGATCTAGCATACTAGTGTGAGAGTCCAGTCCATTGTGAATCCAACATAATAGTTTGAGTCCAGTCCATAGTGGATTTACCTTAATATTGAGAGTCCAGTCCATAGTGGATCTAACATAATAGTGAGAGTCCAGTCCATAGTGGATCTAACATAATAGTGAGAGTCCAGTCCATAGTGGATCTAATATAATAGTGAGAGTCCAGTCCATAGTAGATCTAATATAATAGTGAGAGTCCAGTCCATAGTAGATCTAACATAATAGTGGGAGTCCAGTCCATAGTGGATTTAACATAATAGTGACAGTCCAGTCCATAGTGCATGTAACATAATAGTGACAGTCCAGTCCATAGTGCATGTAACATAATAGTGAGAGTCCAGTCCATGGTAGATCTAACATTATAGCGAGAGTCCAGTCCATAGTGGATCTAGCATAGTATTGTGAGAGTCCAGTCCGTAGTGGATCTAATCTAATAGTGAGAGTCCAGTCCATAGTGGATCTAGCATACTAGTGTGAGAGTCCAGTCCATTGTGAATCCAACATAATAGTTTGAGTCCAGTCCATAGTGGATTTACCTTAATATTGAGAGTCCAGTCCATAGTGGATCTAACATAATAGTGAGAGTCCAGTCCATAGTGGATCTAACATAATAGTGAGAGTCCAGTCCATAGTGGATCTAACATAATAGTGAGAGTCCAGTCCATAGTGGATCTAATATAATAGTGAGAGTCCAGTCCATAGTAGATCTAACATAATAGTGAGAGTCCAGTCCATAGTGGATTTAACATAATAGTGACAGTCCAGTCCATAGTGCATGTAACATAATAGTGAGAGTCCAGTCCATGGTAGATCTAACATAATAGCGAGAGTCCAGTCCATAGTGGATCTAGCATAGTATTGTGAGAGTCCAGTCCATAGTGGATCTAATCTAATAGTGAGAGTCCAGTCCATAGTGGATCTAAGGTAATAGTGAGAGTCCAGTCCATAGTGGATCTAACATAATAGTGAGAGTCCAGTCCAGAGTGGATCTAACATAATAGTGTGATAGTTCAGTCCAGAGTGGATCTAACATAATAGTGTGATAGTCCAGTCCATAGTGGATCTAACATAATAGTGAGTCCAGTCCATAGTGGATCTAGCATAGTATTGTAAGTGTCCTGTCCATAGTGGATCTAACATCTATAAAGTTCTGTTCGTCAGATATGATCTGAACAATTTTAAGGGTGTTCCTTTTAAACCTAGCGTTGCTACTCAACCTTTTAAGGTTCCTGGGTCTTGGTGGATGGTCCCTGTGCAGAGACTGCCAGAACACTACACGATCAGGATTTTAAGTTGTTTGTCCCTCTGAAGTTCCCTCATTTCAAACCAATTGAACATCTGCGTTCAAGAGTCCACGGGCAGCCCACTTGTAATAACTTTGGGAACTATAATGACAGTGTGTTCGAGATCAGAGTCCACCTGATCATAACATGACGGAGCCGTTGACACCTTTTGGCTTTGGAACGGATAACGCCGGCTGAGTCGTGAGAACGCATCGCTATCAGAGCAGCTGGGAGCGTTGCTGTTTGAACTTTTGGGGCCAGAACGTGCTCGGGGTAAAGTCCACGTGGAGGACAGACACATGAAGGTCAACTTCAAAGGTTAAACTCTATCAGTTGTGATAGTTCTCCCCTCTGAGAGAAACTCACAGTCCATTTAGGATAAATACTTTCATGAGTATCTTGGGATTGACTCTCATAAACACACTTTTGGTTTTTGTGTGCACGTTCCTCCTGGAACTGGACTACTATCACATGACCCCATTTGCCCAGCTAATTGAGTTCCGTACTTTGACAAGCATATGGTATTGGTTTTCAGTCGCAGCGCTCCCAACTAATGAGCAATCCCTGGTGGAAGAAAATATAAAACCGTTTGGACTTTACAACCAGATCTTACTTGTCAGGAGCGGTCCCGGTGATTGGAAAGGTTAAACCTGTGAACCAGCACAGGCTTCAAAGAGGTCTGTGTAGGCGGAGATGGAACACAGATACCAGCTTTCCTTATCTGGCTGACGACACCACGGTATCTGTCTTGGCTTTCTACTTAGACCTGATCAAGATGCATCGCCGCCTTCTCATTCCAAGTCTGTTTTGGTGCACCATAAACAATAAAAGCTAAGAATCTTAATCAAACATCATTAAATTAGTAACAAATCTGTCGTATTACTTAGCTGATCAGCAGTTCTTTGATGACTGGGTTTAACTGGCTCGCATAATCCTAAAATGACCCTGTCCTTTGCTCAACTCTGTAGCTGACAACCTTTGACATACTTTTCCCAGCAACCATAGTGCTGGCTGTCCAGAGTCGAGACCCGGGGTGGACCACTCGTCTGTGCATCGGTTGGGGAAATCTCCGCACTGCTGACCTGTCTCCACTCGTAACGGTCTCTTGCTGGCTCCACTATGGACTGGACTCTCACACTATTATGTTAGATCCACTATGGACTGGACTCTCACTATTATGTTGGATCCACTATGGACTGGACTCTCACTATTATGTTAGATCCACTATGGACTGGACTCTTACTATTATGTTAGATCCACTATGGACTGGACTCTCACATTATTATTCTAGATCCACTATGGACTGGACTCTCACACAATTATGTAAGATCTACAATGGACTGGACTCTCACAATATTATGTTAGGTCCACTATGTACTGGACTCTCACAATATTATGCTAGATCCGCTATGGAATGGACTCTCACACTATTACGTCAGATCCACTATGGACTGGACTCTCACACTATTATGTTGGATCAACTATGGACTGGACTCTCACGGTTGTGTTAGATCCACTATGGACTGGACTCTCACACTATTAACTGGATTCACTATTGACTGGACTCTCACACTATTATGTTAGATCCATTATGGACTGGACTCTCACGATTGTGTTAGATCCACTATGGACTGGACTCTCACACTATTAACTAGATTCACTATTGACTGGACTCTCACACTATTATGTTAGATCCATTATGGACTGGACTCTTACACTATTATGTTAGATCCCCTATGGACTGGACTCTCACTATTATGTTAAATCCAATATGGACTGTACGCACACACTATTATGTTAGATCCACTATGGACTGGAGTCTCACACTATTATGTTAGATCTATTATGGACTGGACTCGTACACTTTTATGTTAGATCCACTATGGACTGGACTATCACTATTATGCTAGATCCACTATGGACTGGACTCTCACTATTATGTTGGATCCACTATGGACTGGACTCTCACACTATTATGTTAGATCCACTATGGACTGGACTCTCACAATTATGTTAGATCCACTATGGACTGGACTCTCACTATTATGTTAAATCCAATATGGACTGTACGCACACACTATTATGTTAGATCCACTATGGACTGGAGTCTCACACTATTATGTTAGATCTATTATGGACTGGACTCGTACACTTTTATGTTAGATCCACTATGGACTGGACTATCACTATTGTGCTAGATCCACTATGGACTGGACTCTCACTATTATGTTGGATCCACTATGGACTGGACTCTCACACTATTATGTTAGATCCACTACGGACTGGACTCTCACACTATTATGTTAGATCCACTACGGACTGGACTCTCACACTATTATGTTAGATCCACTATGGACTGGACTCTCACTATTATGTTAGATCCACTATGGACTGGACTCTCACAATTATGTTAGATCCACTATGGACTGGACTCTCACAATATCATGTTAGATTCACAATGGACTGGACTCTCACACTATTATGTTAGATCTATTATGGACTGGACTCTCACACTATTATGTTAGATCCATTATGGACTGGACTCTCACTATTATGTTAGATCTACTAAGAACTGGACTCCACGTCCATTGCACCGGTCGCCCAGGGTTGGGGTCCGCACATCTGTGGTCCCCTCCAAGGTTTCTCATTGACATCTCATTGGGTGGAGTTTTTCCTTGACCTGATGTGGGATCTGAGTCGAGGATGTCGTTGTGGCTTGTGCAGCCCTTTGAGACACTCGTGATTTAGGGGTATAGAAGTAAACATTGATTGATTGATTGACTTCCTGAAGTTGTAGTGTTCTGGCAGTCTCTGGACAGGGAACATCCACCAAGACCCAGGAACCTTAAAAGGTTGAGTACCAACGCTGGGTTTAGAAGACAAACACTTAAAATGGTTCAGGTCATATCTGACAAACAGAACTATGAAGATCCAAATTGATGACTGGACTTCGGCCTCTGCTCCCTGGTCCTGTGGTGTTCCTCAGGGTTCAAGCCTAGGACCAATCACCAATGCATCCATCCATTTTCTACCGCTTCTTTCCTTTGGTGTATCATGTCCCTTATAAAAACAGAAAAGTGACACACGTTTAAAATCACTTTCAAATCGTTTTTAGGACATAAAAGCATGGTTGGCGGTACACTTTCTAAACTTAAATGAGAACAAGACGTGTTAAATAGCAGATATGAATGTGTTATTAAAGATGTGTAAAATAGCAGATATGAATGTGTTAAATAGCAGATATGAATGTGTTATTAAAGATGTATAAAATAGCAGATTTGAATGTGTTAAATAGCAGATATGAATGTGTTATTAAAGATGTATAAAATAGCAGATATGAATGTGTTATTAAAGATGTATAAAATAGCAGATATGAATGTGTTAAATAGCAGATATGAATGTGTTATTAAAGATGTGTAAAATAGCAGATATGAATGTGTTATTAAAGACTTATAAAATGCCAGATATGAATGTGTTATTTAGGACTTGTAAAATATCAGATGTAAATGTGTGATTAAAGACGTATAAAATAACAGATATGAATGTGTGATTAAAGACGTATAAAATAACAGATATGAATGTTTTTTAAGACGTATAAAATGGCAGATATGAATGTGTTATTAAAGACTTATAAAATGGCAGATATGAATGTGTTATTTAGGACTTGTAAAATATCAGATGTAAATGTGTGATTAAAGACGTATAAAATAACAGATATGAATGTGTGATTAAAGACGTATAAAATAACAGATATGAATGTTTTTTAAGACGTTTAAAATAGCAGATATGAATGTGTTATTTAAGACGTGTAAAATAGCAGATATGAATGTGTTATTAAAGACGTATAAAATAACGGATATGAATGTGTTATTAAAGACGTATAAAATGGCAAATATGAATGTGTTATTTAGGACTTGTAAAATATCAGATTTGAATGTGTTAAGATGTTTAAAATAGCAGATATTAATGTGTTATTAAATATCTATAGCAGATGTAAATGTGTGATTAAAGACATATAAAATAACAGATATGAATGTTAAGACGTGTAAAATAGCAGATATGAATGTGTTATTTAAGATGTGTAAAATAGCAGATATGAATGTGTTATTAAAGACGTATAAAATAACAGTTATGAATGTGTTATTGAAAACGTATAAAATAGCAGATATGAATGTGTTATTAAAGACGTATAAAATAGCAGATATGAATGTGTTATTAAAAACATAAAATAACAGTTATGAATATGTTATTTAAGACATATAAAATAACAGATATGAATGTGTTATTAAGGAGGTATAGAATAGCAGATATGAATGTGTTATTAAAGACGTATAAAATAACAGATATGAATGTGTTATTAAAGACGTATAAAATAACAGATATGAATGTGTTATTGAAGACGTATACATCACTCCATCCAGTCCCATCCCCCTCCACGCCGCCCTTCTGACCAGGGGAGACACTGCTCCAACCTCTCTTACCTGTGTGAGGACCCCGGCACCACTGCTGACCCCCATGTGGCCGAGTTCATCACTTCACCAAACGCTGACATGACCCCGTGCAGGAAACACGACTTAGAGGCAGGAAGTCCAGACCGAGGGATCGCCTCGGGCCGCTAATCAATCATCAACCTTCGTGTGTGTGTGTGTGTGTGTGTGTGTGTGTGTGTGTGTGTGTGTGTGTGTGTGTGTGTGTGTGTGTGTGTGGAGCATTAATTGTTCCCAACGCAGACATTAAAAGCTGGAAAGGTAGAAGCGTTGCCACAGACACCTGGTAATGGCGGGTGGTGACACAGTGGGCATGCTCATCCTCTCATAAGTTTCTTGGTGACTTCCACGGCCGAGTCCTCTTTGTTGCTGGCCTTTTTGTTGGCCGTCTGGCTTCCTGTTCCTGTTTCCCCGCCTGGACGTGTCACAGATGTGGTAGTAGCGTGATAGTTTTCCCAGCTTCACAATCTTTTTGTCCCTGGAACAACAGGAAGCAGACGCTGAACTACAAACTGTATGTTTCCATATGAGTTGGGAAAATGTGTTAGATGTAAATATAAACGGAATACAATGATTTGTAAATCCTTTTCAACCCATATTCAGTTGAATGCACTACAAAGACAACATATTTGATGTTCAAACTCATAAACTTTGTGTAATAATTCACTTGGAATTTTATGGCTGCAACACATGCCAAAGTAGTTGGGAAAGGGCATGTTCACCACTGTGTTACATCACCTTTTCTTTTAACAACACTCAAACTTTTGGGAACTGAGGAAACTAATTGTTGAAGCTTTGAAAGTGGAATTCTTCCCCATTCTTGTTTTATGTAGAGCTTCAGTCGTTCAACAGTCCGGGGTCTCCGCTGTCGTATTTTAGGCTTTATAATGCGCCACGCATTTTCGATGGGAGACTGGTCTGGACTGCAGGCGGGCCAGGAAAGTACCCGCACTCATTTTTTACATAGCCACCTGCTGAATGTGGCTTGGAATTGTCTTGCTGAAATAAACAGGGGCGTCCATGAAAAAGATGGCGCTTAGATGGCAGCATATGTTGTTTCAAAACCTGTATGTACCTTTCAGCATTAATGGCGCCAGCACAGATGTGTAAGTTACCCATGCCTTGGGCACTAATGCACCCCCATACCATCACAGATGCTGGCTTTTGAACTTTACGTCGATAACAGTCTTGATGGTTCGCTTCCCCTTTGGTCTGGATGACACGATGTCGAATATTTCCAAAAACCATTTGAAATGTGGACTCGTCAGACCACAGAACACTTTTCCACTTTGCATCAGTCCATCTTAGATGATCTCGGGCCCAGAGAAGCCGGCGGCGTTTCTGGATGTTGTTGATAAATGGCTTTCACTTTGCATAGTAGAGTTTTAACTTGCACTTACAGATGTAGCAGCAAACTGTATATAGTGACACTGGTTTTCTGAAGTGTTCCTTTCATATTTTGTCAATATTCAGTGTTTTAGCGTTCATAGACAAATTTAAAATTGCATTATGTTTTTTAAGGCGCTCTGTCGTAACTTTTTTAGCATTCAATCAGACATTATTGTGAGGTTTTGTATTAGTGTTCTTGAAAATAGATATACCGGCCCCCAGACACATTTTCTTCTCTAAATGTGGCCACCGAGTCAAAATAATTGCCCAGGCCTGTTGTTAAGCTTAGTGATATATCAGATCTATCAGATTGTAGGTGGCTTTATTTTGTACCCTTTGCGTTCCTATTTTACGTTAGGTTGCATTTTTGATGCGTTTCACTTGATTGTAAAATACGTCGATCGACAGGGGGTGTGACTTTCATATTTTGTCAATATTCAGTGTTTTATCCTTTGTAGAAAAATGTACAACTCCATTATGTTTTTTAAGGCGCTCTGTCGTAACGTTTTTAGCATTCAATCAGACATTATTGTGAGGTTTTGTATTAGTGTTATTAAAAATAAATAAACCGGCCCCAAGACACATTTTCTTCTCTAAACCTGGCCTCCGAGTCAAAATAATTGCCCAGGCCTGTTTTAAAGCTTAGTGATATATCAGATCTATCAGATTGTAGGTGGCTTTATTTTGTACCCTTCGCGTTCCTATTTCACCGTTTGTTGCATTTTTGTTGCGTTTCACTTGATTATAAAATATGTCGATCGACAGGGGGTGTGACTTTCATATTTTGTCAATATTCAGTGTTTTATCCTTCGTAGAAAAATGTAAAATTCCATTGTGTTTTTAAGGCGCTTTGTCGTAAAGTTTTTAGCATTCAATCAGACATTGTGAGATTTTGAATAAATATACCGGCCCCCAGACACATTTTTTTTTCAAATTGTGGCCCCCGAGTCAAAATAATTGCCCATTCCTGCTCTAACCACTAAGCCACTGAGTAGTAATCTAACACACAAGCTGTATCACATTTCTAGATAATAATGATCAGCTTAGATATGCAGTTTCAGGTATACCTAATAAAATGTCCTGGTTTATCAGTATGCTTGTATCAGTCCCTCCAAACAATACCCCGACGGTAGCGTTTGTGTTTCCCATTCATCATTCATACCTAACTAGCGGAGTCTTCCGCAATCCCGCTCCCCCGACGGGCGAGAAGTAAAGAAGGCGGGCTGTCAGCACGAAGGAAACCAACACATCCCGGGGCGGGTGCCTTGTGGCCTCCGTTAGAACTGAAGTCGGTTCTGTGGTGCGCAAGATCACATTTTGTCTGTGCAGCAGTAATAAATCACATTAATAAGGAATGTATTTCATTTCATTAGCTTCCTGCCTTTCTGCTTACACGTACGTACTTTGGTCCTGGCATCACAGCAGAAAAAGGATGCTTTGAGGTCTGGAAGTCACCAGTGCTCATGTTACATCTGAATATGCAAGTCACGTGTGTTCTATGTTACACGGAGCGGCCCTAATGTCTTGAGCAGACCCGACCTCTCCGCATGGCTGCTTTGTTCCGACTCTAACAATAGACGGACTGTCGCCGGTGGATCGGGTTAATGTACCGCGTCATCGCGCGCGACACCTCCTTTCATCTCGCGCAGCCAACATCCCGCGAGTGTGTTATGTCTTCCGCTCGGCGCTTAATCCAAATCGCTGTTTCCATAACATCTCCATTTTGCTGTCACTTCCACTTGCCAAGGTCCGGTTGAGGCCAGGACTCAAAAGATTCGCAGCCCAAAAGAATTCTGGTCTCACTAGTAAGCAATTCTTGTGATTTTGTTCTATTCTTTAGCCCTGTGTACCAGTTCTAGTTTTAAACAATAATACCTGATATTATTATTATTTTTTAAGGCCAAAAGCAAAAATGTATTCAGTATTTTTTAACTTTAGAACAGGCCTGGGCAATTATTTTTTGACTCTGGGGCCACATTTAGAGAAGAAAAAGTTTCTAGGGGCCGGTATCTCTTTTTTTTAAGAGCATTTATACTTAACCTCACAATAATGTCTGATTGAATGCTAAAAAACGTCATGACACACCACCTTAAAAAAACATAATGGAATTTTATATTTTTCTACGAAGGATAAAACACTGAATATTGACAAAATATGAAAGTCACACACCCTGTCGATCGACATATTTTACAATCAAGTGAAACGCGATAAAAATGCAACAATCGATAAAATAGTAACGCGAAGGGTACAACGTCAACCCACCTGCAATCTGATAGATCTGATATATCACTAAGCTTTAAAACAGGCCGAGGTAATTATTTGACTCGGGGGGCCACGTTAAAGAAGAAAATCATTCTAGGGGCCGGTAGATCTATTTTTAATAACACTTATACAAAACCTCACAATAATGTCTGATTGAATGCTAAAAGCGTTACGACAGACAGCCTTAAAAAACATAATGGAATTTAATTTTTTTTTTTTACGAACGATAAAACACTGAATATTGACAAACTATGAAAGTCACACCCCCTGTCGATCGGCATATTTTACAATCAAGCAATGGTTTTCCGTATCGGGACCATAATTTCGGTCCTGACTTGTTCACACCTCATGTGGAAGGTACTTTTCCTTCTTTATGTATCATGACGATGAACAAAGTAAGTTTCTTACAGGTAGCATTATCACTGGATGACGAGGAATAGCTAAACATGCTTCACTACACACCGTAGGAGGATACAATAGCTCACCGACGTCACAATGTAAACAAACGCCATGGGTGGATCTATACCTGACATCCACTGTAATGATACCAAGTACAATAGCATATCAAGTCGATACTACTAAGATTACTTTGATATTTTTTTAGCATCACAGGGTCTTTTTATTGTTTTTTTAAAAGTTTGTTTTTAAACTCAGTATCTTTTAGTTTTTTAATAATGTTTACTATGTTTATAAACTCAGTATATACGTCTAAATCACTAATTCTCGTGTCCATGGCGACGAATAAAGTAAGTTTCTTACAGGTCGCATTATCACTGGAGGGCGAGGAATAGCTAAACATGCTTCACTACACACCGTAGGAGGATACAATATCTCACCGACGTCACAATGTAAACAAACGCCATGGTTGGATCTACACCTGACATCCACTGTAATGATACCGAGTACAAGAGCGTATCAAGTCGATACTACTATGATTACATTGATATTTTTTTAGCATCACAGGGTCTTTTTTTGTTTTTTTAAATGTTTGCTATGTTTATAAACTCAGTATCTTTTTTGATTCTTTTGAAAATGTTTACTTTGTTTATAAACTCGCCCTGTGATGAGGGGGCGACTTGTCTAGGGTGTAAACCGCCTTCCGCCCGATTGTAGCTGAGATAGGCACCACCGCCCCCTGCGAAACCCAAAGGGAATAAGTGGTTGAAAATGGATGGATGGATGTTTATAAACTCAGTAAATACGTCTAAATCAATAATTCTCGTGTCCATGGCAACGAATAAAGTTTCTTACATGTAGTATTAGGAATAGCTAATTATGCTTCACTACACACCGTAGGAGGATACAATAGCTCACCGACATCACAACGTCAACAAACGCCCAGGGTGGATCTATACTTGACATCCACTGTAATGATACCAAGTACAAAAGCGTAGGAAGTCGATACTACTATGATTACATTTATATATGTTTAGCATCACACTGTTTTTTTTTAATTTTTTTTTATGTTTATGTTAATAAACTCAGTATGTTTTAGTTTTTGATAATGTTTACTATGTTTATGAACTCAGTATATATGTCTAAATCACTAATTCTCGTGTGCATGGCGACGAACAAAGTAAGTTTCTTACAAGTACCATTATCACTGGATGACGAGGAATAGCTAAACATGCTTCACTACACACCGTAGGAGGATACAATAGCTCACCGTCGTCACAATGTAAACAAACACCATGGGTGGATCTACACCTGACATCCACTGTAATGATACCAAGTACAAGAGCGTAGGAAGTTGATACTACTATGATTACATTTATATATGTTTAGCATCACACTGTCTTTTTTTCATTTTTTTTAATGCTTATGTTTATAAACTCAGTATGTTTTAGTTTTTGATAATGTTTACTATGTTTATAAACTCATTATATATGTCTAAATCACTAATTCTCGTGTCCATGGCGACGAATAAAGTATATTACATGTAGCATTATCACTGGAGGACAAGTAATAGCTAAACATGATTCACTACAAACCGTAGGAGGATACAATAGCTCACCGACATCACAATGTAAACAAACGCCATGGTTGGATCTACACCTGACGTCCACTGTAATGATACCAAGTACAATGGCGTATTTAGTCGATACTTCTACGATTACTTTGATATTTTTTTAGCATCACAGGGTCTTTTTATAGTTTTTTTTATGTTTGTTTATAAACTCAGTATCTTTTAGTTTTTTAATACTGTTTACTATGTTTATAAACTCAGTAAACACGTCGAAATCACTAATTCTCGTGTCCATGGCGACGAACAAAGTAAGTTTCTTACAAGTAGCATTATCACTGGAGGGCGAGGAATAGCTAAACATGCTTCACTACACACCGTAGGAGGATACAATAGCTCACTGACGTCACAATGTAAACAAACGCCATGGGTGGATCTATACCTGACATCCACTGTAATGATACCAAGTACAAAAGCGTAGCTTGTCGATACTGCTATGATCACATTGATATTTTTTATTTTCTGTTTTTTCTCTAAATTCATATTAAGTTTATAAACTCAGGAAATACATTACCTTGACACATGACGACTTTGAATATGTATGATCCTGTAACTACTTGGTATCGGATCGATACCTAAACGTGTGGTATCATCCAAATGCATTATTTCCACGTGTGAACGGGCTCCTTTCTGCACTTTGTGAAAATGCTCCATGACTTTAGAGAGTAAACCCTAACATGTGTTTGTTGTTTCCACTTCCAGATGTTGTCTTTGTTTAGGAGATTCCCAGCTCTTCCAGCCCATTGATGTTTTTTTCTTTTAAGGACTTGCTAAGTGGGCTCACGTAGGGTAAAGCGTCGTAAAAAAAAAAAGGAGTGCCAGTCATGAAAGTGTCTTTGAGGGTGAAGCGGGATGCAGGATGTGCGCACCAATCCAACGCTTCCCCTTGTTGACGCGCCGAGTAAACGCGACCACATGGAAGCCGTCGGGCGTGAAATTGAAAACACGGGCCGCGTTTCGGCGTTCTGCCTTGATTAGCTGCTCGCTAAACCCTTTGTTGACATCCAAGAAGGTGAGTCCGAGCGTGCCGACGTAGAGACGGCGTGGGCTGTAAAAAAAATTGTCCATAAAAATCATCCACAGAACTTATTTTAAAGGCCTACTGAAATGAATTTGAGCGAGGATGAAAGATTCGTGGATGAGGAAAGTGAGAGTGAAGGACTAGGTAAAAAAAAATAAAATAAATGATGGCAGAGTGATTCAGATTTTCCATCCATCCATCCATTTACTACCGATTATTCCCTTTTGGGGTCGCGGGGGGCGCTGGCGCCTATCTCAGCTACAATCGGGCAGAAGGCGGGGTACACCCTGGACAAGTCGCCACCTCATAGCCGGGCCAACACAGATAGACAGACAACATTCACACTCACATTCACACACAAGGGACCATTTAGTGTTGCCAATCAACTTATCCCCAGGTGCATGTCTTTGGAAGTGGGAGGGGCCTATCCCCAAGTGCATGTCTTTGGAAGTGGGAAGCAGCCGGAGTAACCGGAGGGAACCCATGCAGTCACGGGGAGGACATGCAAACTCCACACTGAAAGATCCCAAGCCTGGGATTGAACCCAGGACTGCAGGACCTTCGTATTGTGAGGCAGATGCACTAACCCCTCTGCCACCGTGAAGCCCCGATTCAGATGTTATTAGACACATTTACTAGGATAACTCTGGAAAATCCCTTATCTGCTTATTGTGTTACTAGTGTTTTAGCGTTTTAGTGAAAGTCGGAGGGGTGTGGTGACCGCCAGTGTCTCTGAGAGAAGCCACGTTTCTCGACGAGGCGAAGCGAAGTCAGCCGTTGGGGCCGAATTGAGATTTTTTTCCCCCTCCTCCACAGTGGAAGCATCCCACGTTCGGGGGCGGTCGGTTGGAGGGTCAAGAGAGTCCGCAGCTGCCTCTTTGACAGGTGCACGAGGAACGACGCAAGCTCTCCGCTCATGTCTACGGTAAGAGCCGACTTATTACCGCCAATTTCTCACCGAAACCTGCCGGTTGACATGTGGTAGGGAACCATGTTCGCTTGACCGCTCTGTTCCATACTAAAGCTTCACCTTCGGGAATGTAAACAAGGAAACACCGGCTGTGTTTGTGTTGCTAAAGGCGACCGCAATACGCCGCTTCCCACCTACATCTTTCTTCTTTGACGTCTCCATTATTCTTCTTTGACGTCTCCATTATTAATTGAACAAATTGCGAAGGATTCAGCAACACGGATGTCCAGAATTCTGTGGAATTATGCCATGAAAAGAGATTACTTATAGTTGTGAATGGTGCTGGACCAAAATGTCCTCTACAATGCGTGACGTCACGCACACACGTCATCATACCGCAATGTTTTAGCGCGATACTTCCACGAGAAATTTAAAATTGCAATTTAGTAAACTAAAACGGCCGTATTGGCATGTGTTGCAATGTTATTATTTCATCATTGATATATAAACTATCAGACTGCGTGGTGGGTAGTAGTGGGTTTCAGTAGGCCTTTAAGCTCAATTAATGCAGGCAAGGGAGTTAACAGCTGTGTGGTTTCACCGGTAATTAACCACGGGGGATGTCGCAGTTTTCCGACGCGATGAATTAATTGCTCCTGTAATTGTAGTTGAAAAGGAATTAAGAGGTCATTAAATGAGCTCACTTAATCAAAGCGTAGGAAAACGTAAAGAAGAACCTGAATCAAGTCATGTACTTTATATATATGGATTAGTCTGATTATGACAGGGGTGTCCAAAGTGCGGCCCGCAGCTAATCGTTTACTGGCCCGCCACACATTCTGCAAAAATTGCAAAATTGATAGTATTAAAAAATTAAAAAAATACATTAAAAAAAAAGTGGAATGAGGTGAAATCTAATGAGAAAAAGTGCTGATGTTGACACAAAGCTGCCATGCAGGCATTTTTTTTCCTTTTGTCTTTATTTTCTTTTTTTTTTCCATTGCTAGAAAAAAAATCAATGTTATATTACATTATTACTTAAAAATTATCACTTTAAAATGTTTTATGTGGAAAAAATATTGCACATATTGTGTGGTTTCCATTTAAAAACATCAACGTTTTGACAAAAGAGCATAAAACAAAAAAAATAATAGTTCAAACTTAAAATCGACAGATATATAAGTGGATCATGAAATGTGAGTGTTAAAAGTAAAAAAATAATAATAATAAAAATGCATTCATTTATGATTGGGGAACCTTTCGGATCTTAAATATATTTAGTAGGATTTTATTTAACCTTTCACTTTGATTACTCAAAAATATTAAATAATTAAAATCAATGGTGTCCTGCATTATTGATATTTGAGGTCTTTAATTGCTAAATAAAAGAACTTTTCTGAAGGAATCAAAGAAATACTATCTATCTATCTATCTATCTATCTATCTATCTATCTATCTATCTATCTATCTATCTATCTATCCATCTATCTATCTATCTATCTATATATCTAAATACTGCATATTTCAGTTTTACTATGAAAAACAAAGTTGTCTTTGACAGAAAAGGCATAAAACCTTATTAGTTTTACTTTAAATCAACCTCAAGTTGATATAGAGATTTACTGTAAGCATTAAATAAAAATATAAAAAAATAATTTGAGTTATTTTTAACATTTTAGTGACTGAGACCTTCTATGCACCCCAGGAGCCCTAAGTATAAAAAAAAATTCTATATATTTTGTTATGGTTTGAAAATGAAAAATATCAAAACGGCACCTGCATGCTTAAATTTTTCCGTGTGCGGCCCTCTGTGGAAAAAGTTTGGACACCCCTGGATTACGATTATGTACTTTGCCCCTCTAGTACCAATTAAGGTTGTCTAGATACCAATATTTGGGTACCGGTTCTAGAACCCAAATGTATTTCGATACTTTTTTAAATTAAGAGGACCACAAAAAATGTCATAGTTTTTTTTTGTTGCAGGCATGACGTCACATTTTTGTACTTATTTATTTTTTTAACGGGCGTGACGGCGCGTCGTCACATCGTAACATTGCTAGTTTTACAAGCAGAGGAGCGTGTTCGGCAGCGCACACACGCAGAGTACTTACAAGCAGAGACAGTGTGTAGACAGAAAATGGAGAACGGACGCATTTTGGCGTAAAAAGTAAAGATAAAGTTGTAACACTGAAACACCCTCAGGAAAAGGTGCTTTGTAGTGTTCTTGCTACGTCCAAACCACTAATCCTGGCCTCCATGGCGACAAAGTAAGTTTCTTACAAGTACTATTATCACTGGAGGGCGAGGAATAGCTAAACATGCTTCACTACACACTGTAGGAGGATACAATAGCTCGCCGGCGCCACAATGTAAACAAACGCCATGGGTGGATCGATACCTGGCATCCACTGTAATGATACCAAGTACAATAGCGTATCTAGCCGATACTACAATGATTACATCATTTTTTTTTCCTTTAAAATTCACATCGTGTTTATAAACTGAGTAAATACATCCCTGGACACATGAGGACTTTAAATATGACCAATGTTGGATCTTGTAACTACTTGGTATCAAATCGACACTTAAATGTGTGGTATCACACAAAACTGATGTAAAGTATCAAAGAAGAGAAGAATAAGTGATTATTACATTTGAACAGAAGTGTCGATAGAACATGTTAAAACAGAAAATAAGTAGATATTAACAGGAAATTAACAAGTGGATTCAGAATATTTTTTTTACAGTTTGTCCTTTATAATGTAGACAAAATAACAGGTAGCTAAGTTCTGGCCTGGAACGCAGGTTTGCTCTGCCTTAAGAAACGCAGGGGACTCATCAGCATCGGGTGTGCAGATTTTAGCCGGTGGCTGCGGCAGGAGTTGAACGCCCGTGGGTGTATCCCGGGGTGCGCTCTGCGGGTAATGCACAGCGGCACACCTTTCTATAACCGAACGTATCAGGTATCAGAATGTGGCACCCTTTGATTTTACACAAATTGGTACCCTGTACTAACAGTGTGGTTTTCGTCCTGGTCGTGGAACTGTGGACCAGCTCTATACTCTGGGCAGGGTCCTTGAGGGTGCATGGGAGGTTGCCCAACCAGTCTACATGTGCTTTGTGGACTTGGAGGAGGCTTTCGACCGTGTCCCTCGGGAAGTCCTGTAGGGAGTGCTCAGAGAGTATGGGGTATCGGACTGTCTGATTGTGGCGGTCCTCTCCCTGTACGATCAGTGTCAGAGCTTGGTACGCATTGCCGGCAGTAAGTCGAACACGTTTCCAGTGCGGGTCGGACTCCGCTAAGGCTGTCCTTTGCGCCTAGGAATTCTGTCCATAAAAGTTATGAACAGTATCGTTGACAGTCAAGGCATTGAGGGGATCTGGTTTGGTGGCTGCAGGATTAGGTCTGCTTTTTGCAGATGATGTGGTCTTGATTGCTTCATCTGGCGGGGATCTTCAGCTCTCACTGGATCGGTTCGCAGCCGAGTGTGAAGCGACTGGGATGAGAATCAGCACCTCCAAGTCAGAGTCCATGGTTCTCGCCTGGAAAAGGGTGGAGTACCATATCCGGGTTGGGGAGGAGACCCTGCCCCAAGTGGAGGACTTCAAGTACCTAGGAGTCTTGTTCACGAGTGAGGGAAGAGTGTGGATCATGAGGTCGACAGGCGGATCAGTGCGGCGTCTTTAATAATGCGGACGCTGTATCGATCCATTGTGGTGAAGAAGGAGCTGAGCCGGAAGGCAAAGCTCTCAATTTACCGGTCGATCCACGCTCCCATCCTCACCTATGGTCATGAGCTTTGGGTTTATTACCGAAAGGACAAGATCACGGTACAACCGGCCGGAATTAGCTTCCTCCGCTGGGTGGGGGGCTCTCCCTTAGGGTGAGAAGCTCTGCCATCCGGGAGGAGCTCAAAGTAAAGCCTGGGCTTCCCTGCTTAGGCTGCTGCCCCTGTGACCCGATCTCAGATAAGCTGAAGAAGATGAATGGATGGTACCCTGTACTGCGATGAGATGGCGACTTGTCCAGGGTGTACCCCACCGTCGTCTCCAACCGACCCCTAGAGGGACAAGCGGGGTAAAAATGAATGGGATGGACGGATGGTACCCTGTAATACTAAGGGACTTCTGTCGGTACCTTTAAAACTATTTTAATTGGTACCCATCACTAACCGTCAACCGGATGTGGACCAGGGCTGTGGAGACAGGATGGATGGAGTATAACAAATTGAAGAGTGTGTAGCCAAATAACCAATGGAAACAAGCAGTTTGTGGTCATTTTGTCTGCTCTCGGAATCATTCACGTGTGATTCTGTATAAAAATCTGGTGTCTGTCTTTAGTTTTGGTATTGTTTGACTTCTTTACTCACCCTTTCAAAACCAAAGTCCTGGTGGACTGATCTACACTCAGTTCTAATGCCAAACAGTTCTAGTCATACCCAATAAATCCACTCTTTCATCCTCTATTTCCTTTTCCACTGTTTTCCTACTGTTCAGTTGTAAATCCAAAAGCTCTTGGTTTTGGCTTCGGGAGATGTTGTTTCTGTCGGCGACGTCAGGCCTTGCCAAAACACAAAGCGGAGACATTTCCCTCCGCCCCTGTCCAAGAGCCGACGTCACAGCCCCGGTTCCGGGGTGTCACACTCGCGGGGGTTCCCAGTGGGCCGTGGTCTTCAAAGGCGGCTCGAATCATTCGCCCGCCCATTTGACGCGGTCCTCGTCGGTAAAGAGAGCGTCCGTCCCCGCGTCTCATGGAATTTTTCAATTTCAGTCCGAGGTCCTCCCGCTGTCGCCTGGAAGCGACTGAATCACAGGGTGGCAGTGACCTCTGAAGCAGAGTGATTGATATACATGACCCGCCATCTTTTCCTGTCATCTTCTATTCAATCTGTCTGTCTGTGCCCGCTGGGCTTGTGTCGCCCATCCTAATGTGTATTTCATGTCCAGCCTGTCACCGGTGTCTGCGCAGCCTTCCGAGGAGCTGACAGTAGAAGAGCGCTGCCGGGCCCTGCAGGCGCTGTCTGCCTCCCCATATCCCCTTCATCCATCCTTTAGAAATCATCCCGCCATCCCGACTCTGTCTCCTCCTCCCTCCCTCTTTGTCAGAGCCTGTCCGCTCTCTACTGGCCGTTTTATGATAGGAGAAGACATTCCAGAGACGTTTGTGTGTGGGTGTTCTTGTATTTCTACCCTTCTTGAGACCTCAACAAGGAAAATAGCTTCCACATGACATGTAAGGATTTTTATCACGGTCCCAAAACAGAAAACCATTGCATCTAATAGAGAATGTCTCATTTGCACTCCAGGTGGTGAAATCTAAAAAAAATTAAGGTGGTCCCAAAAAATAGGGTTTTTTTCAAATTGACTCTTTTGCAAGTCTTGTGTATTCTTTGCAACTTGTTTGCGTGGACAATGACAAATGAGTTTTTTTTTTCTTTCCGGGCCTCAATTTGGCTGGACCTCCTACCCTGGATTCCAGCCTTAGACTATTTTTTTTTTTTTTACTCCCTCTCTCCCCCCACCAATGTTTACCTGTTTTCCACCTTTTTAAAGTGCGCCAGAAGTCGGCAGACCTGTCAGCGGTCCCGTTTTGTCCCTCTGTAATATTTGTCTGCTCTTGACTGGGACTGTGCGGAAAACTCTGTGTCGGTTTTAAAAGTGCTCCCCCTCTGGTCAACATACGAAATAACAAGGGTGTGTAAAAATTTGAAGTGCTCCCCCTCTGGCCAAGATACGTAATAACAAGTGTGTGTAAGACATTGAAATGCGCCCCCTTTGGCCAAAATTAATTAATATATATGTATATATATATATATATATATATATATATATGTATATATATATATATGTGTGTATATATATATATATATATATATATATATATATATATATATATATATATATATATATATATATATATATACTGTATGTATTTGGGGGGACGGCGTGGCAAAGTTGGTAGAGTCGCTGTGCCTGCAATCTGAGGGTTACTGGTTCAATCCTTACCTTCTACCATCTTAGTCATGTCCGTTGTGTCCTTGGGCAAGACACTTCACCCTTGCTCCTGAAGGGTCCTGGTGAGCGCCTTGCATGGCAGCTCCCACCATCAGTGTGTGAATGTGTGTGTGAATAGGGAAATACTTTGGGCTCCTTAAAAAGGGGAAGAACAGCGCTATACAAGTACAATCCATTTACCATTTACCATGTGTATGTATTAGGGGTGTAACAGTAGTTGTATTAAACCGTTTTGGTTCGGGGGTTTCGGTTCGGTTCGGAGGTGTACCGAACGAGTACACATGCCAGTAGTGACCGGGCTAAGACAACATGTAAAAGCCAGTGCTGGAAGACCCTGCTGCCTCGTTAAGATCTCCCGTTTGGGAACACTTTGGCTGCACGATACAACAATGGAGGACGGAGGTTTGCCGATATTGTTTAGCAGCTGCTTCTGACAACACGTCAAACATGTGTTGCACCTTTCCCGCTTCCGGCTCACAGACCGTAGTCGAGGAGCGCATGGGAGACACTCTTCCAGGGCTGATGTATTCTTGGGGGCAACACCCTTCACTCTACCCGCAGTGGGTCCCCACAGCTCCGGACTCCAGGGTAAATGAAGAGTCCGGCGATTAGTTGCAAATTGTGGCTTTATTGAGGTCTTGCACACAGCCAAACCAACAAAACACTAGCCACTCCCGCACTCGCGCTAAGCTCCCTCACCTCGCTCGCCCACACACTCACTGACGTGACGTGCTTGTCCCGTATAGCTCGGTTGGTAGAGTGGCCGTGCCAGCAACTCGGGGGTTGCAGGTTCGATTCCCACTTCCGCCATCCTAGTCACTGCCGTTGTGTCCTTGGGCAAGACATTTTACCCACCTGCTCCCAGTGCCACCCACACTGGTTTAAATGTAATTTAGATATTGGGTTTCACTATGTAAAGCGCTTTGAGTCACTAGAGAAAAGCGCTATATAAATATAATTCACTTCACTAAAGGGCCACACACACACATACGCTACTCTCGTAACACATGCTAACCCATTTGAAGCATCACCACCGCATTCAAGCAGCCTCTACTCGGCGAGTCAGGCAGGGCTAAAGCAATAACAAATGTTTTTTATAGCAGCAGATTTAAGTCCATATTGCATTAAAAACTAGATTTTGACCCACTTCTATGGTGGAACAACAATGAGCCCATATATCCTCTTACTGCCAAGTTAGCCAAGATAATAAAAGTCTCAATCAATCAATCAATAAAAAAAGCACTTTATATCTAGAAAGGTTTTGTCTAGAAACCATTCTGAGCCTTATCTTATTTAGTTTTTATTTTATATTTGTTGACCACATCAACCGTGGCAATGGACCCTGTGTGTATATGTATGTTATTCCATTGTTTACAAATTTGGTAAATAAATAACCCAAAAAAGTATATTTTGTAGTATTCTTACTGTACCAAAAATGAACCGAACCGTGACCTCTAAACCGAGGTACGTACCGAACCAACATTTTTGTGTACCGTTACACCCATAGTATATATATGTGTGTGTGTGTTTGTGTGTGTGCGTGCGTGCGTTGTATTTCTATACCCTTCTTGAGACAACAAGGAACAGTATCTTCCCTTTGAGGAGGTGTGAACAAGTGATGACATAAATCATGGTCCCAAAAAAATTGCATCTAATAAATAATGTCTCATTTGTGGTGACATCAATCAAAATGAGGGTTGTCCCAAAAAGGAGGGATTTTTCAAACTGATTGTCGCTTTTAAAAGTGCTCCCTCCTCTGGTCAACATATGAAATAACAAGTGTGTGTAAGAAATTGAAATGTACTCCCTTTAGCCAAAATAATTTAAAAACATATATATATATATATGTATGTATATAGAGGCATATCTTAATAACTTCAAGAAAATAATGAAGATTAAAAACCAATTACATAGAAAAAATTTAAAATAAAAAACGTTTAATTTTTTCTTTCAAAATTGTGAACAATTTATCATATTCTTTCTGTTTCTGTAATATTGCAATATATTGTTGTAATTCCTTTTTAATGTTTAAATTCTTACTTTTTAGTGCAAAATGTTGACATTTGTCATATAAACTTATTACTTTTATCACAATATTGACCATTTTTATTGGTTGTTCATGGTGACTTGAAATAGTGACCTTTGTCGAGTAAAATTACGACTCTTTCCACAAAATTGCCAAAAATTGTGTGCTTTTCTTGTACAATTGCGACTGTTATTGAGTGAAATCCTAACTTTTATCATAACATTGCACGAATATTCAATTTTTCTTGACTTGTGTTGAGTAAAATGACAACTTTTATTATAACGCTGCCAAGTTTTTTTTTTGTGAAATTGTGACTTTTTTCTTGTGAAATTCCAACTCATTTTTCACAACAAGCTTTTTTTATATTGGCATAGTATTTATATATTATTAATGTTGTAAATACACATCTTTATATATCTAGAAAGGGTGGTCTTAATGAGGTAGGCATTTTTCTCAGGTCTCAAGAAGGTTTGAAATACAAGTGTGTGCGTGTGTGCGTGTGTGTGTGTGTGTGTGTGTGTGTGTGCGCGCGCGTGTGTGCACGTTCTTGTATTTCTACCCTTTTTGAGATATCAACAAGGAAAATTAGCTAACATATGAGGAGGTGTGAACAAGTTAGGACCAAAGTGGTGGTCAACATATGAAATAACAAGTGTGTGTAAGAAATTGAAATGCGCACCCATTGGCCAAAATTAATAAAACAATTAAAATAAATAAATACGTCTATAGAGACATACTGTATTAACTTAATGTAAATAAAGTCAATCAAATACTGAAAAGCAGTCTTTTTCTCACAAAATGTCGACTTTTTTGTTTAATAAAATTGAGAAGAATTTGTCATATTATTTCTTGAATTATTGCAAAATTTTCTCTTAAAATTATTACTTTTTTATGTAAATTATTACTTTTTAATTCAAAACGGTGACATTTTTCATTAAAATAAGTTCTGACTTTTATCAGAATATTGCCAATTTTTTTTGATGGTCCTGTAAAATAGTGAATTTTTTTCTGTAAACTGATGACTTTGTCATCATTTTGCCAAGTGAATATTGCCAAAATGTTTAAGTTTTCTTATACAATTGTGACTTTTGTCGGGTACAATTGCATAAAACTGCCAACATTTTAAGCTTTTCTTGGAAAAATGCGACTCTGGTTGAGTAAAATTCCAACTTTTATCATAATATTGCACAACTGTTCCGATTTTTCTTTCAAAATTTTTAGTTTGCGTTGAGTAAAATGACAACTTTTATTATTATACTGCCAAAATTTTAAGTTTTTCTTGTGAAATTTTGACCTTTTTCTTGTAAAATTCCAACTCATTTTTCACGCCAAGCTTTTTTATATGTGCATAGTATGTATATATTATTAATGTTGTAAATACACATCTTTATATATCTAGAAAGGGTGGTCCTAAAGAGGTAAGCGTTTTTCGGAGGTCTCAAGAAGGCGAGAAATACAAGTGTGTGTGTGTGTGTGTGTGTGTGTGTGTGTGTGTGTGTGTGTGTGTGTGTGTGTGTGTGTGTGTGTGTGTGTGTGTGTGTGTGTGTGTGTGTGTGTGTATCTACACTTATTCGGCTATAATCAGTAGAAGTGTAGCAGCCAGGAGCAGGTAGAAAATTACATTAGGATAATTGGAAGCGCTCCATGTTGGAGAGATGGAGTCATGCTGGATTAATTTAATAAAGTTGATGGTGTGTGTGTGTACGTGTGTGTCAAATGTTGCATATATATTGTGGTCTAGTGAAGCTAAAGTATTTGGCCTGCACTGGAATCAAAACATTTGTAAATCCTGCTTGAATCTTGTTCAAAAGGCAACGTTCCTGCAGATATCTCCAGGGGACATGTTTGTGTGGGTGTTGTTGATGCCAAAAACATGCCAAAGAAAGGTTTTTCATCGTTTTAAGCATATTGAACACAAGTATAAATACAGCACTTTAGATCATGGGTGTCAAACTCCGGCCCGCGGGCCAAATTTGGCCCGCCATGTATTTTCATTTGGCCCTTGAGGCAATAATAAATTAACATTAGAGCTGGCCCGCCGGTATTATCCAGTGGCAGTGCCGCTGTATCACCGCATTCAACGCTAATTCTCATACTTGCCAACCCTCCCGATTTTTCCAGGAGAATCCCGAATTTCAGTGCCCCCCCCCCCGAAAATCTCCCGGGGCAACCATTCTCCCGAATTTACACCCAGACAACAATATTGGGGGCGTGCCTTAAGGTACTGCTTTTAGCATCCTCTACAACCTGTCGTCACGTCCGCTTTTCTTCCATACAAACAGTGTGCCGGCCCAATCACGTAATATATGCGGCTTCTACACACACACACACACACACACACACACAAGTGAATGCAAGGCATACTTGGTCAACAGCCATACAGGTCACACTGAGGGTGGCCGTATAAACAACTTTAACACTGTTACACCACACTGTGAACCCACACCAAACGAGAATGACAAACACATTTCGGGGGAACATCCGCACCGTAACACAACATAAACACAACAGAACAAATACCCAGAATCCCTTGCAGCACTAACTCTTCCGGGACGCTACAATATACACCCCCGCTACCAACAAAACTCGATTTTGCATGTCACTATAAAGTTATATAAGCCTTGCTTGTTCAATATTATATGCAAAACGTGTTTGGGTCCCTATTAAAAGGTTAAGTTGTTCAACTTTGGCCCTCAGCTTTGTTCAGTTTAGAATTTTGGCCCACTCTGTATTTGAGTTTGACACCCCTGTTTTAGATTGTCCTCATGATGGGTATTCCCCAAAATGTATTTAGCCATGCCATGTGATAGAAAACCAAGCTTGTTATTACGGATGCGTATAATCAGGGGCGTTAAGCTGGAGAGGTAAAGTTTGACATTTTTTTCTTCAAATATTTAAGGTCTTCTTTACACTCCTGGTACCATTATTTTTGCCCACATGTGACCTGCATCAGATGTCTTCATGTTGAAGGGCCATCCGTCTTCTTCCGCTTATCCGAGGTCGGGTAGCGGGGGAAACAGCCTAAGCAGGGAAACCTAGACTTCCCTCTCCCCAGCCACTTTGTCCAGCTCTTCCCGGGGGATCTCGAGGCGTTCCCAGGCCAGCCGGGAGACATAGTCTTACCAATGTGTCCTGGGTCTTCCCCGTGGCCTCCTACCGGTTGGACGTGCCCTAAACACCTCCCTAGGGAGGCGTTCGGGTGGCATCCTGACCAGATGCCCGAACCACCTCATCTGGCTCCTCTCCATGTGGAGGAGCAGCGGCTTTAATTTGAGTTCCTCCCGGATGGCAGAGCTTCTCATCCTATCTCTTGGGGCGGTATAGCTCGGTTGGCAGAGTGGCTGTGCCAGCAACTTGAGGGTTCCAGGTTTGATCCCCGCTTCCGCCATCCTAGTCACTGCCGTTGTGTCCTTGGGCAAGACACTTTATCCACCTGCTCCCAATGCCCCCCACACTGGTTTAAATGTAACTTAGATATTGGATTTCACTATGTAAAAGCGCTTTGAGTCATTAGAGAAAAGCGCTATATAAATATAATTCACTTCACTCTAAGGGAGAGCCCCGCCACACGGCGGAGGAAACTCATTTCAGCCGCTTGTACCCGTGATCTTATCCTTTCGGTCATGACCCAAAGCTCATGACCATAGGTGAGGATGGGAACGTAGATCGACCGGTAAATTGAGAGCTTTGCCTTCCGGCTCAGCTCCTTCTTCACCACAACGGATCGGTACGACGTCCGCATTACTGAAGACGCCGCACCGATCCGCCTGTCCATCTCACGATCCACTCGTGAACAAGACTCCTAGGTACTTGAACTCCTGTACTTGGGGCAGGGTCTCCTCCCCATCCCGGAGGTGGCACTCCACTTTTTTCCGGGCGAGAACCATGGACTCGGACTTGGAGGTGCTGATTCTCATTCCGGTTGCTTCACACTTGGCTGCGAACCGGTCCAGTGAGAACTGAAGATCCCGGTCAGATGAGGCCATCAGGACCACATCATCTGCAAAAAGCAGAGACCTAATCCTGCGGTCACCAAACCGGATCCCCTCAACGCCTTGACTGCGCCTAGAAATTCTGTCCATAAAAGTTATGAACAGAATCGGTGACAAAGCACAGCCTTGGCGGAGTCCAACCCTCACTGGAAACAGGTCCGACTTACTGCCGGCAATGCGGACCAAGCTCTGACACTGATTGTACACGGAGCAAACAGCCACAATTAGACAGTCCGATACCCCATACTCTCTGAGCACTCCCCACAGGACTTCCCGAGGGACACGGTTGAATGCCTTCTCCAAGTCCACAAAGCACATGTAGACTGGTTGGGCAAACTCCCATGCACCCTCAAGAACCCTGCCCAGAGTATAGAGCTGGTCCACAGTTCCACGACCAGGACGAAAACCACACTGTTCCTCCTGAATCCGAGGTTGGACTATCCGGCGTAGCCTCCTCTCCAGTTTATTCATGTCGAAGTGAACAGTGTCATATTGAATTTTTCGAATCCGACCCAGGCATCTTTCGTACGTGGGTATAAATCCAATATGTATGGGATGCCGCTGCAGTCTGAAATATCGGGTCAGTAAACACTGCAGCACGTGTGACGTCATGACATCATGTCTGCATGCGGGTCAGATTGTGTTGACATTAGACATCGCACTTTGTTTCTAATGTGAAGGACTACACTAAAGAGGTCGGACCTCATTCTGTGCTGTATGAACATTAAGGGGTGCACAAGCAAATCGATTGACATCAAAATTACGATTGTAATTCATACGGAATCAATTCATAGATAGATATAGATATATATAAAAAGTATTTAGTCAGCCACCGATTGTGCAAGTTCTCCCACTTAAAATGATGACAGAGGTCTGTAATTTTCATCATAGGTACACTTCAACTGTGACAGACAGAATGTGAAAAAAAATCCAGGAATTCACATTGTAGGAATTTTAAAGAATTTATTTGTAAATTATGGTGGAAAATAAGTATTTGGTCAACCATTCAAAGCTCTCACTGATGGAAGGAGGTTTTGGCTCAAAATCTCACGATACATGGCCCCATTCATTCTTTCCTTAACACGGATCAATCGTCCTGTCCCCTTAGCAGAAAAACAGCCCCCAAAGCATGATGTTTACACCCCCATGCTTCACAGTAGGTTTGGTGTTCTTGGGATGCAACTCAGTGTTATTCTTCCTCCAAACACGACCAGTTGAGTTTATACCAAAATGGATACATGGATGATACAGCAGAGGATTGGGAGAATGTCATGTGATCAACTCCGCGAATGAGATAAATAATATCATTTGATATTTTATGGTAATGTGTTAATAATTTCACACACAAGTAGCACCGGAGTATATGTCGCACCCCCCGGCCAATCTATGAAAAAAACTGCGACTTATAGTTTGAAAAATACGGTACTTTAACAATTGTCAATAAGATAAGAAATACTATTTTAATCAATTTAGTCCGAAAATATTTTAAGGTACAGTGTTGCAAAAAAAAAAAAAAAAAAGGTTTGCACTTGCAAGATCGATTTTCGCTCACTTTTCACTTTAAACTTTTCAGTTTATTTGAAACATGCACACGACACAAAGTGATGCGTCACATACAGTGGGGCAAAAAAGTATTTAGTCAGCCACCGATTGTGCAAGTTCTCCCACTTAAAATGATGACAGAGGTCTGTAATTTTCATCATAGGTACACTTCAACTGTGAGAGACAGAATGTGAAAAAAAAATCCAGGAATTCACATTGTAGGAATTTTAAATAATTTATCTGTAAATTATGGTGGAAAATAAGTATTTGGTCAACCATTCAAAGCTCTCACTGATGGAAGGAGGTTTTGGCTCAAAATCTCACGATACATGGCCCCATTCATTTTTTCCTTAACACGGATCAATCGTCCTGTCCCCTTAGCAGAAAAACAGCCCCAAAGCATGATGTTTCCCCCCCCATGCTTCACAGTAGGTGTGGTGTTCTTGGGATGCAACTCAGTATTCTTCTTCCTCCAAACACGAGTTGAGTTTATACCAAAATGGATACATGGATGATACAGCAGAGGATTGGGAGAATGTCATGTGGTCAGATGAAACCATAAAATAACTTTTTGGTATAAACTCAACTCGTCGTTTGTAATCGGAAAAATATCGTTTTCGAATCGAAAATCGAATCGAAAAAATCGATATTATCGAATCGTGACCCCAAGAATCGATATTGAATCGTGGGACACCCAAAGATTCACAGCCCTATATATATATACATACATATATATACATATATATATATATATATATATATATATATATATATATATATATATATATATATATATATATATATATATATATATATATATATATATATATATATATATATATATATATATATATATATATTTATATATATATATTTATATATATATATATATATATATATATATATATATATATATATATATATATATATATATATATATATATAAAAGGACCGATGCTTAATTAACAAGCACATTCAAAGTCCTTCTTGTGTGCAACAGAAGCGTTACAGTTCTCGCTCACGGCCACTGGGGGTCAGTAGAGCTCCGGTGTCGTCCCAGCCCCGACAGGCCGTCTTGACATGTTGACACTTCCCAAAATGACTCCACTGCAAAGCACACAGCCCCAGATTTGGTAAACTCGCATCAATAAAGTTGAGGATTACACAAAGCTCTTGTTTGTTTCCAAAAAAAAAAAAAATCAAAAAACGTTATCTCAGCATGTACACTGACTTGCATAATGGATATGCAAATGAGCAGCCATTAATCAAATTGTTAAAGAGTTCATTGAACTGGAATAATTATTAAAAAAAAAAAAGATGTGAAGGAAATGACTTCGGTTTGTCGTCGACGCGGCAAATTAAGCACGCCTTGAATAAATGGATTACGTGTGCACTCGTGTGTGTGTGTGTGTGTGTGCACACTTCTTCATGAATACACAACACCGCTTCCCTCCTTCAAAATGGCATGTGTCCTACACCTCACTGTGTTGTCATGGCGATGTGTTATTTCCCCCCTTGTGTTTATTTATTTTTAAGCCGGCGCCGCCCCACCTCCCTCCCTGCGAAGCCCGCTACCACCTTAACTCTTAGGAAGAATCCTCCGCACAATTCCAAAGTTCCGGGCTTCTTTTTAAGAGCTGCACACACCTTGAAGAATTTTACTTTCAGGTTATTTTTACCCGCTTAGCTTTATTTACCTTTTTTCGATACAACCCTGCTCTTATTTTGATCCCTTGATTGCATGCTTTCGTCGCCCTGATCCATGACTACTTCGAAATATCAAAAGTTCCATCTTCCAATTACACTCTGTTCCATCATGCTTTTATAGCATTAGTAGAAGAGGACGCCAAATTAAATAAAACATTTAGACGGTATACCGGTACTAGTATAGTGCCGCGATACTAATGATATCATATATGGTACTATACCACCTCTAAAAAAGTACCAGTCGATGTATGATCCTTAACTACTTGTTATCGAATCAATACCTAAATGTGTGGTATCATCCAAAACTAATGCAAAGTATTAACGAAGAGAAGAATAAGCGATTATTACATTTTAACAGAAGTGTAGCTAGAACATGTTAAAACAGAAAATAAGCAGACATTAACATTAAATGAACAAGTGGATAAATAATAAATTTTTACAGTTTGTCCTTTATAATGTTGACAGAATAATAGGTAAATAAATGACACAATATGTTACTGCATATGTCAGCAGACTTATTAGGAGTCTTGGTTTGTTTACTTCAGCACCTCCAAGTCCGAGTCCCCGGAAAAGGGTGGAGTGCCATCTCTGGTTTGGGGAAGAGATCTTGTCCCAAGTGGAGGAGTTCAAGTACGTTGGACTCTTGTTCACGAGTGAGGGAAGAGTGGATGGTGAGATGGACAGGCGGACCGATGCGGCGTCTTCAGTAATGCGGACGCTGTATCGATCCGTTATGGTGAAGAAGGAGCTGAGCCGGAAGGCAAAGCTCTCAATTTACCAGTCGATCTACGTTCCCATCCTCACCTATGGTCATGAACTTTGGATTATGACCAAAAGGACAAGATCACGGGTACAAGCGGTCCAAAAGCGTTCATCATTGTCACCGACGTCCCACTGGGTCATTATTGTCACCAATGTCCCACTGGGTGTGAGTTTTCCTACCGAGGATGTCGTGGTGGTTTGTGCAGCCCTTTGAGACACTAGTGATTTAGGGCTATATAAGTAAACATTGATTGATTGATTGAAAAGAGTTTCCTCCGCCGGGTGGCGGGTCTCTCCCTTAGGGTGAGAAGCTCGAGAGGAGCAAGATGAGGTGGTTCGGGCATCTGGTCAGGATGCCTCCCGAACGTCTCCCTTTGGAGATGTTTCGGGCACGTCCGACCAAGAAGACCCAGGACACGTTGGGAAGACTATGTCTCTCTGCTGGCCTGGGAACGCCTCGGGATCCCCCGGGAGGAGCTGGACGAAGTGGCTGGGGAGAGGGAAGTCTGGGCTTCCCTGCTTAGGCTAATGCCCCCGTGACCTGGATGGATAGGTGTTTGTTTACTTACTACTAAAATACAAGTTGTCTAGAATGTTCACTATTTTATTTAAGGACTAAATTAAACTACTATACATATGTTTCATGTGGCCTAAGATTTTTTTGTTAAAATAAAGCCAAAATAGACATTTCTTGTGGTCCCCTTAGAAAAGTACCTAAAAGTTTTAAAGTACATTTTGGTACCGTTACTAAAATAACAACAACCCCCCTAGGGACTTCTTTCCTTTTAGAACGCTGGGTCTGCTTTTCTCTCTTAGTTTTTCATCATGTTCTGACCCCAGTCTTTCAATCAATCAATCAATGTTTATTTATATAGCCCTAAATCACAAGTGTCTCAAAGGGCTGCACAAGCCACAACGGCATCCTCGGGTCAGATCCCACATCAGGGCAAGGAAAAACTCACAACCCAGTGTGACGTCCATGAGAATGACTATGAGAAACCTTGGACAGGACCGCAGATATGGCTGAGCCCCCACCCCCTTCCTGGGGACAACAGATGCAATGGACGCCGAGTGGGTCTAGCATAATATTGTTAAAGTCCTGTCCATAGTGGATCTAACATAATAGTGAGAGTCCAGTCCATAGTGGATCCAACATAATAGTGAGAGTCCAGTCCATAGTGGATCTAACATAATAGTGAGAGTCCAGTCCATTGTGGATCTAACATAATAGTGAGAGTCCAGTCCATAGTGGATCCAACATAATAGTGAGAGTCTAGTCCATAGTGGATCTAACATAATAGTGAGAGTCCAGTTCATAGTGGATCTAACATAATAGTGTGAGAGTCCAGTCCATAGTGGATCTAACATAATAGTGTGAGAGTCCAGTCCATAGTGGATCTAACATAATAGGGAGAGTCCAGTCCATAGTGGATCTAGCACAATAGTAAGAGTCCAGTCCATAGTGGATCCAACTTAATATTTATGAGAGTCCAGTCCATAGTGGATCTAATATAATAGTTTGAAAGTCCAGTCCAAAGTGGATCTAACATAAAAGTGTGAAAGTCCAGTCCATAGTGGATTTAACTTAATATTTATGAGAGTCCAGTCTATAGTGGATCTAATATAATAGTTTGAAAGTCCAGTCCACAGTGGATCTAATGTATTAGTGAGAGTCCATTCCATAGTGGATCTGACATAATAGTGAGAGTCTAGTCCATAGTGGATCTAGCAATATATTGAGAGTCTAGTCCATAGTGGATCTAACATAATAGTGTGAGAGTCTAGTCCATAGTGGATCTAACAAAATAGTGTGAGGGTCCAGTCCATAGTGGATCTAACATAATAGTGTGAGACCCCAGCCCATAGTGGATCTAACATAATAGTGTGACAGTCCAGTCCATAGTGGATCTAACATAATAGTGAGAGTCCAGTCCATAGTGGATCTAACATAATAGTGTGAGAGTCCAGTCCATAGTGGATCTAACATAATAGGGAGAGTCCAGTCCATAGTGGATCTAGCACAATAGTAAGAGTCCAGTCCATAGTGGATCTAATATAATAGTTTGAAAGTCCAGTCCATGGTGGATCTAACATAAAAGTGTGAAAGTCCAGTCTATAGTGGATTTAACTTAATATTGTCAGAGTCCAGTCCATAGTGGATCTAATGTATTAGTGAGAGTCCAGTCCATAGTGGATCTAATGTATTAGTGAGAGTCCAGTCCATAGTGGATCTGACATAATAGTGGGAGTCTAGTCCATAGTGGATCTAGCAATATATTGAGAGTCTAGTCCATAGTGGATCTAACATAATAGTGTGAGAGTCTAGTCCGTAGTGGATCTAACATAATAGTGTGAGAGTCCAGTCCATAATGGATCTAACATAATAGTGTGAGAGTCTAGTCCATAGTGGATCTAACATAATAGTGTGAGAGTCCAGTCCATAGTGGATCTAACATAATAGTGAGAGTCCAGTCCATAGTGGATCTTGCATAATAGTGAGAGTCTAGTCCATAGTGGATCTAACATAATAGGGTGAGAGTCTAGTCCATAGTGGATCTAACATAATAGTGTGAGAGTCCAGTCCATAGTGGATCTAACATAATTTTGTGGAAGTCCAGTCCATAGTGGATCAGACATAATAGTGTGAGAGTCTAGTCCATAGTGGATCTAACATAATAGTGTGAGAGTCCAGTCCATAGTGGATCTAACATAATAGTGAGAGTCCAGTCCATAGTGGATCTTGCATAATAGTGAGAGTCTAGTCCATAGTGGATCTAACATAATAGGGTGAGAGTCTAGTCCATAGTGGATCTAACATAATAGTGTGAGAGTCCAGTCCATAGTGGATCTAATATAATAGTGAGAGTCCAGTTAATAGTGGATCTAACATAATAGTGAGAGTCCAGTCCATAGTGGATCTAGCATAATATTGAGAGTCTAGTCCATAGTGGATCTAACATAATATTGTGGAAGTCCAGTCCATATTGGATCTAACATAAAAGTGTGAAAGTCCAGTCTATAGTGGGTCTAACTTAATATTGTGAGAGTCCAGTCCATAGTGGATCTAATGTAATACTGAGAGTCCAGTCCATATTGGATCTAGCATAATAGTGTGAGAGTCCAGTCCATATTGGATCTAGCATAATAGTGTGAGAGTCCAGTCCATAGTGGATCTAACATAATAGTGTGAGAGTCCAGTCCATAGTGGATCTAACATAATAGTGAGAGTCCAGTCCATAGTGGATTTAACATAATAGTAGGAGATTCCAGTTAATAGTGGATTTAACATAATAGTGAGAGTCCAGTCCATAGTGGATCTAGCATAATAGTGAGAATCTAGTCCATAGTGGATCTAACATAAAAGTGTGAAAGTCCAGTCCATAGTTGATCTAACTTAATATTGTGAGAGTCCAGTCCATAGTGGATCTAATGTAATAGTGAGAGTCCAGTCCATAGTGGATCTATCATGATATTGTGGGACTCCAGTCCATAGTGGATCTAACATAATAGTGTGAGAGTTCAGTCCATAGTGGATATAACATAATAGTGTGATAGTCCAGTCCGTAGTGGATCTAACATAATAGTGTGAGAGTCCGGTCCATAGTGGATCTAACATGATATTGTGGGACTCCAGTCCATAGTGGATCTAACATAATAGTGTGAGAGTTCAGTCCATAGTGGATCTAACATAATTTTGTGGAAGTCCAGTCCATAGTGGATCAGACATAATAGTGTGAGAGTCTAGTCCATAGTGGATCCAACATAATAGTGTGAGAGTCCAGTCCATAGTGGATCTAACATAATAGTGTGAGAGTCCAGTCCATAGCGGATCTAATATAATAGTAAAAGTCCAGTCCATAGTGGGGCCAGCAGGAGACCATCCCGAGCGGAGACGGGTCAGCAGCGTAGAGACGTCCCCAACCGATGCACAGGCGAGCGGTCCAACCCGGGTCCCAACTCCGGACAGCCAGCACTTCATCCATGCCCACCGGACCTGTGCCCCCCCCCCCCCCCCCCCCTTCCACAAGGGAAAGGGAGGGAGAGCAGAAAAGATAAGAAAAGGCAGATCAACTGGTCTATTTAAAGGCTAGAGTATACAAATGATTTTTAAATGCTTCAACTGAGGTAGCATCTCTAACTTTTACCGGGAATGTACGCTGCCTACACACATGCACAGAAACACGAGGGATATTAGAGTTAATAATCACATGTATCGAATATAGCGCAAAGGGATCGCCATGAAGGGTCTATTGTGATATCTGGACAATGGTGATGCTTGCTAAACTTCCACACACCTGTAACCACTCTAACCCCCTCTGTGGCCCGCTGTATGTTGTCCTCTCCGCGGATAAACCCGTCCTTTTGTTACTCCTACCGACAACAACAACAAAATACAAAACATTACTATCAAAGCAGGCAAAACAAACCACTTTCTGGTTGAGTGTTTTCCTATCGCATTTTGAACAGGCTGCGAATTAGGGCGAGGGGACCTTTGCCGACGAGGAGCACGAGTCCGGGTGCCAGGTGCAGTGAAGTGCCCGCTTTGCATATCAGAGAGCCGCTGTTACGATGACCGAGCGAGGCCCCGACACCAGCTCGATGCAAACAACACGCTTATGCGGAGGCAAGGATGTGGGACGCGCCCGGCCGGTGATTATAGGCGTTTGACAGCTGGCGAGGAGGAAGCCAATGGTTCCGCCGTCATCTCCATTCAACCGGCGCCATACATATTCAGAGAGGCCGACTGAAGCCATGCCACGTCGTTAGCAAATGAAAAGTAGTTTAGCATGAGAATGAGCCTGACGGGTCGCGGGAGGACAGCGACAAATTCCACCTGGGTCGCTAATTAGTCCGAGGAACGATTCAAAGAGGAATTTTTGCCGTTGTCGCCTGTATCTACCGTAGGTCTGTGTCTGAATGGAACATCTGTTTGCATAATGGGGGCTTTGTTATCAGCGTTGGTTTGCAGCTGGGCATCCGTAAAGCTGCTGTGCCGTTCTCCTTGGTGTCGTTTTACTTGCGATTAGTCGGACGCGGTTAGTTTTACTTTTCACTGAAGTGGTTGAAAGTTGCAACTGGTGGAGCGTGAAACAGTTAACCGGTTGATTCCACTTTTAGGTATGTACTCTAGGTCTTTATTGTCATTGCACAAGTACAACTTTGTTTTCAGCACAAACCCGTTTAAAATTAGACAAATAAACAGTGTACTGGGTTACAGAAGAGGAATGCCGATGGGTCGCCACAAGGCACCCGGTAAAAGGGAAGGATGAGCAAAAAAATACAGTCTACCTTAGGAGCCCAGTCTGGAGTGGGAAAAAAACTCCATAGCGAAGCACAAATATTACAACGTTTATTACAACGTACATCTCGAGACTAGCAACAGATGGGAGGGAGTGGGGGGCACTGTGGCTGGCTGCAGCTCTTCAGGCGCTGCCCATCCGTTCATCACCCCTAAGGGATTTGCGTCAAGGGCGTTGGATGGGGGGATGGGTGTATGTTTGTGGCGTTAATTTTTTGTGGATGCATGTATGTGTGTAAGGCTGCGAGTCAATCCAAAGTCAACAACAGGTGTGTGTCCAGGAGAGACAAGAAGGGAGTTTGTGTTGTCTTTGCCGCACTGTCCTTCGGGAGAGTTTCCAAGCCAGAGAGAGACAATTCACGTTAGAATGTTTTGTGTGCGAGTGAAAACATTTAATTTAAAATCTCCATAGCGAAGCACAAATATTACAACGGATATTACAACGTACATCTCGAGACTAGCAACAGGTGGGAGGGAGTAGATGCCATGGTTGCAAGGCTGTAGCTCTTCAGGCGCTGCCCATCACTCCTAAGGGATTTCCGTCCAGGGCGTTTTATAGGGATGGGGGATGTTTGTGGCGTATATTTTTTGTGGATGCATGTGTGTGTGTAAGGCTGCGAGTCAATCCAAAGTCAACAACAGGTGTGTGTCCATGAGAGACAAGAAGGGAGTTTGTGTCTTCGCTGCACTGTCCTTCAGGAGAGTCTCCAAGCCAAGGAAACAATCCACGTTAAAATGTTGTGTATGCGTGTGAAAATAACATTTGCTTTTAAAACCTCCAAAGCGAAGCACAAATATTACATCGTATATTACAACGTACGTCTCGAGACTAGCAACAGATGGGAGGGAGTGGGGGGGGGGCACTGTGCCTGGCTGCAGCTCTTCAGGCGCTGCCCATCCGTCCATCACCCCTAAGGGATTCGCTCCAAGGGCGTTTGATGGGGGCTGGGGGGTGAGTTTTGTGGCGTATATTTTTGTGGAAGCATATGTGTTTGTAAGCCTGCTAGTCAGTCCAAAGTCAACAACAACAGGTGTGTGTCCATGAGTGACAAGAAGGGAGTTTGTGTTGTCATCGCCGCATTGTCCTTCGGGAGAGTCTCCAAGCCAGAGAGAGACAATCCACGTTAGAATGTTTTGTATGCGAGTGAAAACATTTGCTTTTAAAACCTCCATAGTGAAGCACAAATATTACAACGCATATTACAATGTACATCTCGAGACTAGCAACAGGTGGAAGGGAGTGGAGGCCATGGTTGCAAAGCTGCAGCTCTTCAGGCACTGACCATCCGTCCATCACCCTTAAGGGATTTGCGTCCAGGGCGTTTTATGGGGATGGGGGATGTGTTTGTGGCGTATATTTTTTGTGGCTGCATGTGTGTGTGTAAGGCTGCGAGTCAGTCCAAAGTCAACAACAGGTGTGTGTCCATGAGAGACAAGAAGGGAGTTTGTGTCTTCGCTGCACTGTCCTTCAGGAGAGTCTCCAAGCCAAGGAAACAATCCACGTTAAAATGTTGTGGATGCGTGTGAAAATAACATTTGCTTTTAAAACCTCCATAGCGAAGCACAAATATTACAACGTACATCTCGAGACTAGCAACAGATGGGAAGGAGTGGGAGGACACTGTGGGTGGCTGCAGCTCTTCAGGCGCTGCCCATCCGTCCATCACCCCTAAGAGATTCGCGTCAAGGGCGTTGGATGAGGGGGGGGGTGTTTGTGGCATATATTTTTTGTGGATGCGTGTGTGTTTGTAAGGCTGCGAGTCAATCCAAAGTCAACAACAGGTGTGTGTCCATGAGAGACAAGAAGGGAGTTTGTGTCTTCGCTGCACTGTCCTTCAGGAGAGTCTCCAAGCCAAGGAAACAATCCACGTTAAAATGTTGTGGATGCGTGTGAAAATAACATTTGCTTTTAAAACCTCCATAGCGAAGCACAAATATTACAACGTACATCTCGAGACTAGCAACAGATGGGAGGGAGTGGGAGGACACTGTGGGTGGCTGCAGCTCTTCAGGCGCTGCCCATCCGTCCATCACCCCTAAGAGATTCGCGTCAAGGGCGTTGGATGAGGGGTGGGGGGGGTGTTTGTGGCGTATATTTTTTGTGGATGCGTGTGTGTTTGTAAGGCTGCTAGTCAGTCCGAAGTCAACAACAACAGGTGTGTGTCCATGAGAGACAAGAAGGGAGTTTGTTGTGTCTTCACCGCACTGTCTTTGGGGAGAGTCTCCAAGCCAGAGAGAGACAATCCACATTAGAATGTTTTGTGTGCAAGTGAAAACATTTGCTTTTAAAATCTCCATAGCAAAGCACAAATATTACAACGTACGTTACAACGTACATCTTGAGACTAGCAACAGATGGGAGGGAGTGGGGGGCCACTGTGGCTGGCTGCAGCTCTTCAGGCACTGCCCATCAGTCCATCACCCCTAAGCCCCTAAGGGATTTGCATCAAGGGCGTTGGATGGGGGGTGGGCTATGTGTTTGTGGCCTATATTTTTTGTGGATGCATGTGTTTGTAAGGCTGCTAGTCAGTCCAAAGTCAACAACAACAACAGGTGTGTGTCCATGAGAGACGAGAAGGGAGTTTTTTGTGTCTTCGCCGCACTGTCCTTTAGGAGAGTCTCCAAGCCAGAGACAGACAATTCACGTTAGAACGTTCTGTATGCGAGTGAAAAGATTTGCTTTTAAAATCTCCATAAAGAAACACAAATATTACAACGTACGTTACAACATACATCTTGAGACTAGCAACAGATGGGAGGGAGTGGGGGGCCACTGTGGCTGGCTGCAGCTCTTCAGGCACTGCCCATCAGTCCATCACCCCTAAGCCCCTAAGGGATTTGCATCAAGGGCGTTGGATGGGGGGTGGGCTATGTGTTTGTGGCCTATATTTTTTGTGGATGCATGTGTTTGTAAGGCTGCTAGCCAGTCCAAAGTCAACAACAACAACAGGTGTGTGTCCATGAGAGACGAGAAGGGAGTTTTTTGTGTCTTCGCCGCACTGTCCTTTAGGAGAGTCTCCAAGCCAGAGACAGACAATTCACGTTAGAACGTTCTGTATGCGAGTGAAAAGATTTGCTTTTAAAATCTCCATAAAGAAACACAAATATTACAACGTATATTACAACGTACATCGCGAGACTAGCAACAGATGGGAGGGAGTGGGGGGCCACGGTGGTGGGCTGCAGCTCTTCAGGCGCTGCCCATCCGTCCATCACCCCTAAGCCCCTAAGGGATTTGCATCAAGGGCGTTGGATGGGGGGGAAGGGTATGTGTTTGCGGTTTATATTTTTTTGTGGATGCATGCATGTGTGTGTGTAAGGCTGCGAGTCCGTCCAAAGTCAACAACAGGTGTGTGTCCATTAGAGACAAGAAAGGAGTTTTTTGTGTCTTTGCTGCATTGTCCTTCGGGAGAGTCTCCAAGCCTGAGAAACAATCCAAGTTAGAATGTTTTGTATGCGAGTGAAAACAACATACTTTTTTTTAAAACCTCCATAGCCAAGCACAAATATTACAACATACATCTCGAGACTAGCTACAGATGGGAGGGAGTGGGGGGGAGGGCACTGTGGCTGGCTGCAGCTCTTCAGGCACTGCCCATCCGTCCATCACCTCTAAGGGATTCGCTTCAAGGGCGTTTGATGGGGGGTGGGGGGTGAGTTTTGTGACGTATATTTTTTGTGGATGCGTGTGTGTTTGTAAGGCTGCTAGTCAGTCCAAAGTCAACAACAACAGGTGTGTGTCCATGAGAGACAAGAAGGGAGTTTGTTGTGTCTTCACCGCACTGTCTTTGGGGCGAGTCTCCACGCCAGAGAGAGACAATACACATTAGAATGTTTTGTGTGCAAACATTTGCTTTTAAAATCTCCATAGCGAAGCACAAATATTATAACGTATATTACAACGTACATCTCGAGACTAGCAACAGATGGGAGGGAGTGGGGGGGGGGGGCACTGTGGCTGGCTGCAGCTTTTCAGGCGCTGCCCATGCGTCCATCACGCCAATGGGATTCGCGTCAAGGGCGTTGGATGGGGGATGGGTGTATATTTGTGGCGTATATTTTTTGTGGATGCATGTATGTGTGTAAGGCTGCGAGTCAATCCAAAGTCAACAACAGGTGTGTGTCCATGAGAGACAAGAAGGGAGTTTGTGTCTTCGCTGCACTGTCTTCCAGGGGAGTCTCCAAACCAAGGAAACAATCCAAGTTAAAATGTTGTGGATGCGTGTGAAAATAACATTTGCTTTTAAAACCGCCAAAGCGAAGCACAAATATTACAACGTACATCTCGAGACTAGCAACAGATGGGAGGCAGTGGGGGGACACTGTGGCTGGCTGCAGCTCTTCAGGCGCTGCCCATCCGTCCATCACCCCTAAGGGATTTGCGTCAAGGGCGTTGGATGGGAGGTGGGGTGTGTGTTTGGGGCGTATATTTTTGTGTGGATGCATGTGTGCGTGTAAGGCTGCTAGTCAGTCCAAAGTCAACAACAACAGGTGTGTGTCCATGAGAAACAAGAAGGGAGTTTGTGTCTTCGCTGCACTGTCCTTCAGGAGAGTCTCCAAGCTTGAAAAATTAGTGCCAAAATGTGAATGCCCGCCAAAAATCAGTTTCCTTCGCGGGAGCGCATAACCGCTCGCTAAACCTGCATTGCTTGGCTTGGTCTGTCTACAGCGGATTACTAGGTGTGAGACAAACACTTTATCTTCCTAGTTATTGTACCGGTGAGTTTCATGTGGCTTTCTATGGTTACGGTGCCACTTCCTGTTTCCACAACTTCTGATTGGATACTCACTTGGGTCTCCCAAGTGAGTATCCATTCACAGTTTCGTTAAGAAGCATTTAATACAAAATCGCTAAAGAGTTATATATTATCCTAATTTAATCCTACATTATGGCAGACTATAATATGTACAATTGTAAACTGTTCTTTGACTCCAAAATCAATCAATCAATCAATGTTTATTAATATAGATCTTAATCACAAGTGTTTCAAAGGGCTGCTCAAATTACAAAGACATCCGCAGTTCAGAGCACACATAAGGGCAAGGAAAAACTCTCAACCCAGTAGGATGTCAATATGAATGACCATGAGAAACCTTGGAGAGGACCGCAGATGGGGTAGACCGTCAGTCTACCCCAGGGCAGCTGTGGCTACTGATGTAGCTTACCACCACCAGGTGTGAATGAATGTTGAGTCCCACTTCTCTTTGAGCGCTTTGAGTGTCTAGAAAAGCGCGATATAAATCCAAGATATTATTATTATTATTATTATTATTATTATTATTATTATTATTATTATTATTATGTAAGTGACCCCACTTGGGGTAACCGGACGCAATGGACGTCGAGTGGGTCTAACATAATATTGTGAAAGTCCAGTCCAAAGTGGATTTAACATAATAGTGAGAGTCCAGTCCATAGTTGGGCAGCAGGATACCATCCCGAGCGGAGACGGGTCAGCAGCGCAGAGATGTCCCCAACCGATGCACAGGCGAGCGGTCCACCCCGGGTCCCGACTCTGGACCTCCATCACTTCATCAATGGCCACCAGACCTGTGACCCCCCTCTCTCCACAAGGGAGAGTGCGGCAGAGTAGAAAAGAAAAGAAACGGCAGATCAACTAGTCTAAAAAGGGGGTCTATTTAAAAGCTAGAATATACAAATGAGTTTTAAGATGGGAATAAAATTCTGCTCCTGAGGTAGCATCTCTAACTGTTACTTGGAGGGCATTCCATAGTACTGGAGCCCGAATAGAAAACGCTCTGTAGCCCGCAGACCGTAGAGTGAAGACAAAGGAAACGAATGGTCTGTGTTAGCCCTGCGAATAGGTGTATGATCCATCCATCCATCCATTTTTTACTGCTTATTCCCTTTAGGGTCACAAGGGGAGCTGGTGCCTATCTCAGTTACAATCGTGCGGAAGGCGATTGTATGATTGTGTGATAAGTTTATGCTTTTCAGTTCAAATGAGTTCAGTTCAAGTTCAGTATATTCATTTGTTTAGCAATTTAAAAACAACCCCAGTTGGCCAAAGTGCTGTACAGACTAAGAAATCATTTGGAAAAAAAAGACCATATAAATATGTAAGGTGATCCAAGGAGGGCAGCTAACTGAGTCATTCCAAGTGTGAAGACTCGGGTCTGACCGGACTGTCTTCTCTTGCCCCTCCACTCCCTGCTAGCCATTGACTGGATAATGAAGACCTCCACCGCACAGGGAAGGAACAGGACTCGGTGGACACCTTGGGCACAACTGGACGACTTGAAAAACAGTGTAAGCTATTGGGATAGATTCAGTATACTAATGGCACGGGTAAAACGCTGTCCTGCTCTTGTGTGAGCGAAATCTCTTTCTCGGGTGAAAACTGTCTGCCAGGATTTTATTTACACTGCCGAGAAAGCGAAAGCGAATAATTTTCTTTGGGGATGACAGAGGGCGGCCAATAATCTTCTCCGCTGTCCCGGTCACCCTCTGGAGAGCCTTCCTGTCTGCAGTACAGCAGGCAGCAAACCACGTAGGTACGCAATGCATCAACACTTGCTCTATGGTGGCCCGATAAAAAGATACCAGCAGTTTCTCCTAAAGGTGGTCTCCCTGCAGCCTTTTTTACCGGGCTAAAGTGTTGGCTGTCAATGTGAGGTCCTCTGAGATGTTACCAGGAACTTAAACCTCCCAGGGGGTGAACATGGGAATGGGTCAAATGCAGAGGCTAATTTCACCACACCTAGTGTGTGGGTGACAATCATTGGGACATTAACTTATAACTTTTACTTAAAGGAGACCCCAGTCTCCAAACATGCACCATTTACTATAAGTGGAGCGTGTTCACCACTGTCTCCAAAAATCAATGACCATCTCCTTAGTCTTTGTGATGTTCAGTCTCAGCTTGTTCTCGGTGTACCACCCTGCTAGCGCCTGTATTTTCTCTTTGTTGGCTGTTTCATCATCCCCTGTGTTTAGACCCACCACTGTGGTGTCGTCGGGGAGCTTGATGATGATGTTTGAAGGATGAATGTGGACACAGTCATAGGTATGTAGGGCGTACAGGAGGGGGCTCAGTATGCAGCCCTGAGATGAGCCAGGGCTGAGTGTAAGGGTAAAGGGTAATTGACCCACCTTGACAACCTGAGGTTGTTTAGTCAGAAAGTGTTTTTTATCAAGGAAAAGATGAGGGTAGAACCAGGAAGTTCAGCTTCCTCACTAAGATGTCGGGAATGATAATATTGAACATCAAGCTGTAGTGGACGGACAGCATCCTGAAATAAGCATCCGGGAGTTCCAGATGTTCCACAGTTTTGGTGGAGAGCAGTAGTAATGGCGTCCCTTCTGGACCTTGTAGGCCAACTGATGTGGATCCAAGTCCTGGGGCAAAATACTTCATAACCACAGACATCTTTGCCACTGGTCTGTAGTCTTTTAAGTATTTTATGGTTGTCCTTTTGACAGTGCTGCCTTAAAACAGGGCAGGACTTGGGCTTGTGCCAGGGACACATGGAATATCCTTGTCAGTACCCCTGCCAGATGGTCTGCACAGTGCCGGAGCACCTTGCCGAGTATGCCATGGGGCCTAGTTTATAGCCTTCAGTGCACGCCTTACCATGAATTGATTAACGTGGACCCCGACTTAAACAAGTTGAAAAACTTATTTGGGTGTTACCATTTAGTGGTCAATTGTACGGAATATGTTACTGGACTGTGCAATCTACTAATACAAGTTTCAATCAATCAATCAATCAATGGTGTTCTTTTAGGATGTGCAGTAGAGGACTAGATGGTAGAAGGTTTATCTGGGGTTTGTCTGGTCTGGAAGACTCAAAACGAGTAAAGAAGCAAGTCCACTTTCGCAGCCTTAAAGCCTCTTCTGAGGTAAGCTTTAGCCCTGCTTTTTGGCTCTCTGCCCCTTGAGTGAAGGGACAGTTTCTGGCCATGAAAAGTGCTCCGACCTCTGAGTTTTTGGCCCGGATTGACCGAATTGCGCTTATCTACAGTGACAGTGTCTGTACAGACAGTACAGCATCTGTCCGTTCCTGTCGCTCCAGATGGTCGAACGCTGACCATGCCGTGGTCTGGAAGCAGTCCTCCAGCTGGAAGAGTGACCTATCTGGGTAGGTAGAGGGAGGAGTCTGCATACAACTGAGATGGCCTTGAGATCAAGATAGCAGTGGGTGTAGATAATTTTACAATTCATGCTCCAGTCTTCCAGTATGTAGATGCACATCCCTCCCCCTCAGCTCTTACCAAACTCCTTGATACGACCAAAGCAGTGCAGGCTTTGGCCTGTTAGCTGAACAGCTATTAGCAAGTGTAGCCACAATTTTATAATGATAATCACACATTTGTCCCGAAGCCTGTTGTTGCTCATCAACCATAGTTCCAGTTGATCTGTGCTGTGGACGATGGTTCTGGGATTGCTCAGGAAGATGCTCTGAATCGGCCTGTGTGGTTTTTGCGTTAGCCTGCTCTCTAATGCCTTTATTTATGATGCCTCCTCTGGTGTTGTCTTCTCCACAGTCAAGGACGAGCCACTTGAGTTCTAACGATGTCGTAAGACTGATGAAACTTGCTTGTAATTTCCATGCGACACATACACTCAACTGACCTAAATCTATTTAGGGTATAATGTACTTAGACCATTCACACAATCAGATTCATACAGTAGCACACATAAGCCTACAAGGCAAGACTAAAATGCGCTAATACAGACAGCTAGGATTGTCCGTACATGTACGTGTCATGTTCAAATCTCAGCTCACCTTTGTGGAGTTTGCCAGTTATCCTTGTCCTTGCATGGGTTTCCTCTGGTTTCCGCTCATAAACGTGAATGTGAGATTTTAAGAGACTGATTGGGACAGGCTCCAGCTCATTCCCAATCCTCTGGCATAGTCCTCTCCACGGAGTGTCGTGTGGGATGTGGTAAGACTGATGAAACTCGCTTGTAATTTCCATGCGACACATAGATCCAACTGACTGAAACGTATTTAGGGTGGTAAGTACTTATTAGACCATTCACAAAATCAAATTCATACTAATTCATACATGTAAAATAATGCTGGAGACATCAACATTTTTTCAGCCTCTAGGTTCCTGCTATGCAACTTTCATTGGAGTCGTCTATGGGCAGCACGGTGGCACATGTGGTTAACATGTTTGCCTCATTGCCCGAGGTTTCTGTGTTCCAATCTCAGCTCACCTGTGTGGAGTTTTCTAGTTATGCTTGTGCTTGCATGGGTTTCCTCTGGTTTCCTCTCATAAAAATGAATAGGAGTTTTTTTAGAGACTGACCTGGACGAGCTCCAGCTCATTCCCAATCCTCTGGCGTAGTCTTCTCCGCGGTCGAGGACAAGCCACTTGAGCCGGGAGTTCTAGCGATGTCGTGTGGGATAGATCCAACTGACCGAAATGTATTAAGGGTGTAGAGTACTTATTAGACCATTCACACAATCAGATTCATACTAATTCATACGTCTAAATCAGGGGTGCCCACTACTTTTCAATTGACCAGCTCGAGGGGATCTACCTCATTTATATATATATCATTTATATTTATTTATTTATGAAAGAGACATTTTTGTAAACAAGTTAAATGTGTTTAATGATAATACAAGCATGTGTAACACATATAGATGTCTTTCTTTCACAAAGACAAGGATATAAGTTGGTGTATTACCTGATTCTGATGACTTGCATTGATTGGAATCCGACAGTAATGATGATAACGCCCACATTTTCAAATGGAGGAGAAAAAAAGTTGTCCTTTCTGTACAATACCACATGAAAGTGGTTGGTTTTTGGCATCTAACTCATCCAGCTTCTATACACTTTACAAGAAAAACATTGGCGGCAAATTCCGTAGCTTGCTTGATTGACATTTACGGCACCCGAGGGTCTTGTGAGATGACGCTGGCTGCTGCCAGTTCATGTTTATGAAAAAATGACAGAGAGAAAGGCGAGAAACACTTTTTATTTCAACAGACTCTTGCGCCGTACCTTCCGTCAAAACTCTAAAGGCCGACTGCACATTTCCTATCTTCACAATAAAAGCCCTGCTTCATGCTGCCTGCGCTAACTAAATACAGAGTCTCGGAAAACTGGCGTGCACATCGCTTGTGCACGCCAGCTTTCCGAGACTCTTATTAAGTGACATCTTGATGAAGATTGATGATCACAAATTTTTAGGTCTATTTTTTTTAAAAGCCTGGCTGGAGATCGACTGACACACCCCCCGCGGTCGACTGGTAGCTCGCGATCGACGTAATGGGCACCCCTGGTCTAAATAATGCTGGGTTTCCTCTGGTTTCCGCTCATAAACATGAATGTGAGGTTTTTAGAGACTGATTGGGACAGGCTCCAGCTCATTCCTAATTCTCTAGCATAGTCTTATCCAGGGTCTTCTAGCGATATCGTGTGGGTTGTGGTAAGACTGATGAAACTCGCTTGTAATTTCCAAGCAACACATATATCCAACTGACCGAAATGTATTCAGGGTGTTAAGTACTCAGACCAATAAAACAATCAGATTCATACAGCAGTACACATAGGGTACAAGGCAAGACTAAAATGCAATACAGAGAGCCATTATCGTCCTTCATGCTATAAACAGCTATGTCATGAGATTTATAAGGAATCAAGCCCACAAGTGGTCCTTTTTGGAGTTTGCTAGTTATCTCTGTGCTTGTATGGGTTTCCTCTGGTTTCCTCTCATAAACATGAATGTGAGGTTTTTAGAGACTGATTGGGACAGGCTCCAGCTCATTCCCAATCCGTAAAAAAATACTAAGTAAGGTGACCGAAATTAAATACCCAAACATTGTGTTTTTGCAAATAATTGTTAGCATATTTACTAACCCCTGTCCTCCTCCATGTTTCTTGAAAATCCTCTGGTACAATTAGCAATGCAAGCAAACACAATCCCAGATGTTCCCTCAGAATTCATTGTAGACCGGGCAGGTTCAACAAGACCACTACTACATACTTGCCAACCCTCCCGATTTTCCCGGGGGACTCCCGGATTTCAGTGCCCTTCCCGAAAATCTCCCGGGGCAGCCCATCCATCCATCTATTTCCTACCGCTTATTCCCTTTGGGGTGGCAGGGGGCGCTGATGCCTATCTCAGCTACAATCGGGCGGAATGCGGTTTACACCCTGGACAAGTCGCCACCTCATCACAGGGCCAACACAGATAAAAAGACATCATTCACACTCACATTCACACACTAGGGTCAATTTAGTGTTGCCAATCAACCTATCCCCAGGTGCATGTCTCTGGAGGTGGGAGGAAGCCGGAGTACCCGGAGGGAACCCACGCAGTCACGGGGAGAACATGCAAACTCCACACAGAAAGATCTCGAGCCCGGGATTGTACACAGGACTACTCAGGACATTCGTATTGTGAGGCAGCCATTCTCCCGAATTTCTTAGTTTCCACACAGACAACAATATTAGGGGGTTGTGCCTTTAAGGCACTGCCTTTGCATGCCGGCCCAATCCCATAATATTTACGGCTGTTCACACGCGCAAGTGAATGCAAGGCATACTTGGTCAACAGCCATGCAGGTCACACTGAGGTTGGCCGTATAAACAAATTTTACACTTTTACAAATATGCGCCACACTGTGAACCCACACCAAACAAGAATGACAAAAACATTTCGGGAGAACATCCGCACCGTAACACAATATAAACACAACAGAACAAATACCCTGATTCCCTTGCAGCACTAACTCTTCCGGGACGCTACAATATACACCCCCCGCTACCCCTACCTCCACCTCAATCCTGTCCCCCCCGAACCCCCAACCCCGGCCACCTCAACCTCTTCCCCCACACCCCCCATCTCCCGAATTCGGAGGTCTCAAGTTTGGCAAGTATGCACTACTGATTAGCAATCAAGATCAAGTCCTCGGAGATTAATAAAGTATTTCTGATTCTGATTCTGAACAACGGTCTTATCCAATTTAAACTCACTTTTAGGACGGGCCACGCTCCACTGCTCCCCCCCCCCTCCCCGCTTGGTCTTTCTTTGTCTTTTTCTCTCTTATACATTTTTTTTTTAATGTTATGTCTTTGGCTCAAGTTGTCCATGGAGCAGAAAGTCATTAAAGGCCGGAGGGGGTACCGGCACAGTGACGGTTCAGCCTGAGAGAGCACAGTCTGCCAGAGCAGACCTCCACCAGGGCTGCATAGATTAGTTCATTACAGGCAACAGTGGAGAATGAACACAAAGGGCAAAAAGTCAGTGTTCAAAAACAATAAGCAAAAATATGCAAAAATGAGGGGTATTTTATTTGAACTAAGCAAAACTATCTGCCAATAGAGCAAAACAATTGGCTTGTCAAGACTTTCCCAAACATGTCAAATCAGCTAGCCTAAAAGTCGGCAAAAGCCCCAAAAATGTTCAAAATACCTACCCAGGTTCGAGTCCCAAAACACGCAGAGCAAAGTCCCACGGGAAGGCGGGGAGAAAAGTGACAAAAGTCGGTAAAATGCTCAAAAATCCCACCCGTGTGGGACTCGAACCTGGGTAGGTATTTTGGACATTTTTGGGACTTTTGCCGACTTTTACAAATTTTACCCCGTTGGACTCTACTGGGTGTGTTATGGACATTTTGTGTATCTCGGGACTTGCGTGGCCATACATAAGATTTTATGTTCGAGTATTTTACTTGTTTTAAGGGTTTTGGACCTAAATGATCTCAGTAAGATGTTACAGCTTGTTTCTGAGATGTGATGACCTATATTGAGTAAAACATGCTTGAAACTAATTTTGTCCAAATGTCCAAAACACACCCAGCAATGGTGCACAGGAAGGCGGGGAATAATAGGGGAAAAGTCGGCCAAAATGGTCAAAAGTCCCAATTTTGTCCAAAATACCTCCCGGGTTCCAGTCTCACGAGTCCCGCTGCCGGCCGCAGAAGTCCCAGAATGCAAACAATGTCCAAAACGCACCCAGCAAAGTCCCATGGGAAGTGGGAAAGAAAAGTGAAAAAGTCGGCAAAAGACCTACCTAGGTTCGAGTCCCACAAGTCCCGCCGCTGGCCGTGCAAGTCCCGGGTTGCCCAAAATGTCAACCACATACCCAGCCGAGTCCCACGGGGATGGAGGTAAAAGATGTAAAAGTCGGCAAAAGTCAAAAATTTTCAAAATACCTACCCAGGTTCGAGTGCCGCAAGTCCCGCCGCCGGCCGGGATGCACCAATAGTCCAAAACGCGGCCAGCAAAGTCCCACGGGAAGGCTGGGAGAAAAGTGACAAGAGTCGGTAAAATGTTCTAAAACCACACCCGGGTTTGACTCGAACCTGGGTCGGTATTTTGAACATTTTTTGACTTCTGCCGACTTTTCCAATTTTTATCCCCCTCACTGTTGGACATTTTGGGCATCCCGGGACTTGTGGGACTCGAACCCAGGTAGGTATTTTGAACATTATAGGGGACTATTGCCAACTTTTCTCAATTTTCTCCCCCACTGCCCATGGAACAATCCCCACCTTTTACCATCCTCGTCACGTCTGTTGTGTCCTTGAGAGAGACACTTCACCCTTGATCCTGATGGGCCCTGGTTAGCGCCTTGCATGGCAGCTCCCTCCATCAGTGTGTGAATGACAGCAGCAGCATCAGCGCAGCGGTTCTTTGAAGGCTCGTAAAATCAAAACCGGAGCAGATAGAAAAACTCTTTGCGTTCAATATCTTTTCTGTGCGAGTTTGAAGCCGACACAAAAAGGCGCTCAGAGATGTTTGAAAAAAGGTGACGGGTTTTTACAAAACTTTGGTTTTGAATGGGTAATTGCCAACTTTCTGTTGATTTTTGCTGAAGAATGTCAATTAATGAAATGTAGGTCTAAATGAGACCTACATAAAGGTTTTTGTTTCATGTCTCTACGACATTCCTACCGGAAGTTACAAGCAGTTTAGTCTGTGTTTTCTTCCCAAGTGCAGTTTTGTTGGTGTTTTATTCCTGGGGGCGCTAGAGCGCAATTTTTAGTTTTTTTTTTTTTTTTTATTAAATCGCAATTTTCACCAGTCCTGATGTGTGTGTCGAGTTTGGTTAGTTTTGAAGCATTTTTAGGGGGTCAAATTACAGCTCAAACAGGCAAAAATGAATTTTTTTTAGGAAACTTTTGTTTTGAAGGGGATTTTGCCAACTTCCTGGTGATTTTTGCTGAAGGGTGTTAGTGTATGAAATGTAGGTCTAAGTAAGACCTACATAGAGGTTTTTGTTTCATGTCTCTACGGCATTCTTAACGCAAGTTACAAGCAGTTTTGTCTGTGTTTTCTTCCCAAAGGCAGTTTTGTCAGTGTTTTATTCCTAGGGGGTGCTAGAGCGCAATTTTGAGTTTTGGTTATTTTTTTATTAAATCGCAATTTTCACCAGTCCTGGTGTGTGTGTCGAGTTTGGTGAGTTTTGAAGCATTTTAAGGAGGTCAAATTACAGCTCAAAGAGACAAAAATGAAACTTTTTAGGAAACTTTTGTTTTGAAGGGGATTTTGCCAACTTCCTGTTGATTTTTGCTGAAGGGTGTTAGTGTATGAAATGTAGGTCTAAGTAAGACCTACATAGAGGTTTTTGTTTCATGTCTCTACGGCATTCTTAACGCAAGTTACAAGCAGTTTTGTCTGTGTTTTCTTCCCAAAGGCAGTTTTGTCAGTGTTTTATTCCTAGGGGGTGCTAGAGCGCAATTTTGAGTTTTGGTTATTTTTTTATTAAATCGCGATTTTCACCAGTCCTGGTGTGTGTGTCGAGTTTGGTGAGTTTTGAAGCATTTTAAGGAGGTCAAATTACAGCTCAAAGAGACAAAAATGAAACTTTTTAGGAAACTTTTGTTTTGAAGGGGATTTTGCCAACTTCCTGTTGATTTTTGCTGAAGGGTGTTAGTGTATGAAATGTAGGTCTAAGTAAGACCTACATAGAGGTTTTTGTTTCATGTCTCTATGGCATTCTTAACGGAAGTTACAAGCAGTTTTGTCTGTGTTTTCTTCCCAAAGGCAGTTTTGTCAGTGTTTTATTCCTAGGGGGTGCTAGAGCGCAATTTTGAGTTTTGGTTATTTTTTTATTAAATCGCAATTTTCACCAGTCCTGGTGTGTGTGTCGAGTTTGGTGAGTTTTGAAGCATTTTAAGTGGGTCAAATTACAGCTCAAACAGGCAAAAATGCTTTTTTTTTTAGGAAACTTTTGTTTTGAAGGGGATTTTGCCAACTTCCTGTTGATTTTTGCTGAAGGGTGTTATTGTATGAAATGTAAGTCTAAGTCAGACCTACATAGAGGTTTTTGTTTCATGTCTCTACGGCATTCTTAACAGAATTTACAAACAGTTTTGTCTGTGTTTTCTTCCTAAAGGAAGTTTTGTCTGTTTTATTCCTAGGGGGCGCTAGAGCGCAATTTTGAGTTTTGGTTATTTTTTTATTTTTTTATTAAATCGCAATTTTCACCAGTCCTGATGTGTGTGTCGAGTTTGGTGAGTTTTGAAGCATTTTAAGGGGGTGAAATTACAGCTCAAACAGGCAAAAATGAAATTTTTTTAGGAAACTAGTTTTGAAGGGGTTTTTGCCAACTTTTTGTTGATTTTTGCTGTAGGGTGTTAGTGTATGAAATGTAGGTCTAAGTCAGGCCTACATAAAGGTTTTTGTTTTATGTCCCTACGACATTCTTAACGGAAGTTAAAAGCAGTTTTGTCTGTTTTTTACCTAGGGGGCGCAAGAGCGCAATTTTAAGTTTGGGGGTTTGGTTTTTCATCAGATGGCAATTTTTGTCAGTCCTGATGTGTGTGTTAAATTTTGTGAGTTTTGAAGCATGTTAAGGGGTTCAAATTACAGCTCAAAGAGGCGGTGGTATAATAATATTAATAAAACCTTAGAAATACAATAGGGTCCGCTGTCCCAAACAATCGTTATGTGTTCACGTCAGAATTGTTGGACGGCTAAGTAATGTTTGTGTTGTGCCTCATTTGAAAATTCTCTCCATGTTTGATGCAAGTTGCATGCCAGCAGCCGACGTGTGCATGTGTGTACACACTCTGCTCACACACACCATTACAGAAGATAGCAGGCAGGCCAATTACACTAAATTCCCATTTTCTTTTCCTCCTCCTCCTCGTTTGGTGTCTGCTGGCTTCCACCATCCCCCCCTTGCCCAAAACAAACACACACGGCCTTTTTTTTTTTTTTTTTTTAGTAAATTGCTTAAGGGATTGCGAATCACTCCGACCCAGGAAAATTAGCCTAATTGAGGCAATGCATCATGTTTGTCGGCTGGTTTAATTGTTGTAATTGTTTTCAGTGTAGCTTTCAAACATTCCTTTGCATGCATGTTTGCAGTGAAGAGGAGCCCGAGAGGGGAGGAGGGCCCACACAATTTGAGTGTTCTATGAGAGAAGCCCGCTTATAAGCGTCGCAAAATTTCCGGCTTATTAGACTTTTTTTAACAAAAGCAGTGAAGTTGTCACATTGTGTAAATAGTAAATAAAAAGAGAATACGATGATTTGCAAATGCTTTTCAGTTTATATTTAATTGAACAGACTGCAAAGACCAGATACTTAGAATTTCACGTCTGCAACATGTGCCAAAGTAGTTGGGAAAGGGCATGTTCACAACTGTGTTACATGGCCTTTCCTTTTAACAACACTCAGTAAAGGTTTGGGAACTGTGGAGACACATTTTTGAAGCATTTCAGGTGGAATTATTTCCCATTCTTGCTTGATGTATAGTTTAAGTTGTTCAACAGTCTCCGTTGTAGTATTTTTGATTTCATAATGTGCCACATATTTTCAATTTGAGACAGGTCTGGACTACAGGCAGGCCAGTCTAGTACCCGCACTATTTTACTACGTAGCCACGCTGTTTATATAAATATATCAATTACCATGAATTGATTAACGTGGACCCCGACTTAAACAAGTTGAAAAACATATTTGGGTGTTATCATTTAGTGGTCATTTGTACGGAATATGTACTGAACTTTTCAATATACTAATAAAAGTTTCAATTAATCAGAATGGCCTGGCATTGTCATGCTGAAATAAGCAGGGGCGTCCATGATAACGTTGCTTGTTGTTTCAAAACCTGTATGTACCTTTCAGTATTAATGGTGCCTTCACAGATGTGTAAGTTACCCATGCTTTGTGCACTTATACACCCCCATACCATCACAAATGCTGGCTTTTCCACTTCACGCCTAGAACAGTCCGAATGTCTTTTTCCCTCTTTGGTCCGGGGGACACAACGTCAGTAGTTTCCAAAAGCAATTTGAAATGTGGACTCGTCAAGCCACAGAGCTCTTTTCCACTTTGCATCAGTCCATCTTAGATGAGGTCAGGGCCCAGCGAACCCAGCGGCGTTTCTGGGTGTTGTTGATAAATGGCTTTCGCTTTGCATCGTAGAGTTTTAACTTGCACTTACAAATGTAGTGACCAACTGTAGTGGATCCTACAATATATACAGTATATGCGTATTGATGATGTTTTTTCTGGCAAATTGTAGTTTTCTATTATTTCTATTTTGGTGTCAGAAACGGGATCCTACAATATATACTGGATACGTCTATTTGATGGAGTTTTTTCTGTGAAATTTAAGTTTTCTATTATTTCAATTTTGGTGTCAGAAGTGGGATCCTACAATATGTACCAGATATGCCAATTGATATTTTTTTGGTGTGAAATTGTAGTTTTATATCTGTATTCTGGTCTCAGATGCGGGATACTACAATATATTTGGATATCCCTATTTTTAATGTTTTTCCCAAAAATTTTAGTTTTCTATTATTTCTATTTTGGTCTCAAAAGCTGCATCCTCCAAAATATACTGGAAATTACTATTGATAGTGTTTTTTTCTGTGAAATCATAGTTTTCTATTATTTCTATTTTGGTGTCAGAAGCGGGATCCTACAATATGTACCGGATATGCCAATTGATTTTTTTTTTCTGAAATTATAGTTTTATATTTGTATTCTGGTCTCAGATGCGGGATGCTACAATAAATACTGGATATGCTTATTTATTATGTTTTTCTATAAAATTGTAGTTTTCTATTATTTATTTTTTGGTGTGAAAAGCTGCATCCTCCAAAATATACTGGAAATGACAATTGATAGTTTTTTCTGTGAAATCATAGTTTTCTATTATTTTTTATTTTGGTGTCAGAAGGGGGATCTTACAATATATACTGGAAATACCTATTGATTGTGTTTTTCTTTGAAATTGTAGTTTTATATTTTTGTTATTTTGGTGTCAGAAGCAGGATCCTAGAATAAATACTTGATATGCCTATTGATAGTTTTTCTGTGAAATTGTAGTTTTCTATTATTTCTATTTTGGTGTCAGAAGCAGGATCCTAGAATAAATACTGGATATGCTATTGATAGTTTTTCTGTGAAATTTTAGTTTTCTATTATTTGTATTTTGGTGTCAGAAGCGGGGTCTTACAATATATACTGGATGTGCCTATTGATGGTTTTTCTGTGAAATTATAGTTTTCTATTATTTCTATTTTGGTGTCAGAAGAAGGATCCTAGAATAAATACTGGATATGCCTATTGATAGTTTTTCTGTGAAATTTTAGTTTTCTATTATTTGTATTTTGGTGTCAGAAGCGGGATCTTACAATATATACTGGATATGCCTATTGATGGTTTTTTTGTGAAATTGTAGTTTTCTATTATTTCTATTTTGGTGTCAGAAGAAGGATCCTAGAATAAATACTGGATATGCCTATTGATAGTTTTTCTGTGAAATTTTAGTTTTCTATTATTTCTATTTTGGTGTCAGAAGTGGCATTCTACAATGTATACTGGATATGCCTATTGATGGTGTTTTTTTTGAGATTGTAGTTTTCTATTGTTTTGGTTTCAGAAGCGAGATCCGACAATAAATACTGGATATGCCTTTTGATAGTGTTTTTTCTGTGAAATTGTACTTTTCTATTATATCTATTTTGGTGTCAGAAGCCTGATCCTAGAATATAAACTGAATATGCCTATTGATAGTGGGGTTTTTTTCTGGAAAATTGCAGTTTTCTATTATTTATTTTTTGGTGTTAGATACGGGATCCTCATCTGCCAGCTGTGTCTCGCCATCTGCCCCGTCTGATAGCGCTCTGTTTTCAGCACCCTGGACAGAGGTGGTGACCTTTTCTCCTGCAAGCGCGCTGACCACATTCTCTTTCCACATTGTAGTTTTCTATTATTTCTATTTTGGTGTCAGAAGCGGGATCCTCCAATATATAACGGATATGCCGTTGCACTCTTTGATTTTCTCTGCTAAAGAACATCAAAATGGTCTCTAATGTAATTAGCATGTTTGTTAGCTCTCTAACAGCCATAATTGTCATGGAATGCTTTTAAAATGCTGAATTTATTTCCTTTAGTTATTGATGATAGTAAACCTTAATGCGTCCTCCCACGACGAATTCAGATGGGGAATTATCCAAAAAAAAAAAAAAAAAAATGCTAAAGAAATACAAATAACACGGAAGCAAAACATTAAGTACCATGAATACATAAAGCGGTCTTTAAAGTGTCCACGGTGCTTTTAATCTGACTTATGCATGATGCATTATTTGTATTGTGCACACACACACACACACACGCTATGTTTTGGTTATTATAAAAAACCGGGTAGAAAAACAGCCACATTATTTTGTTGACACTTCTACGTCGCACGCAAACTGGGGGTTTGACTTTAACTATTTTGAGTCGTTCTCTTTATTTCCATTTTTGAAAGGCGGCGGTTGTCATTGCTAACTGGTGAGAGGCGTTATCACAAATCCTACACATGCAATTTGTTGGTTATATGTACTCATGTTTAACAATATATTTCAAGCGTGCTAAACTTTGGGGGCTTCACCTGCTAAAGGTTTGCATGTAATAAAACACGTGCAAACTTGCGAGCACGTGCAAAGTTGATCGACTAAACTTGCGTCTTTTAAATGAGAAAAAACTGGAAGGGTAATCCATTTAGACTGTTTGTCGTCATGTACATGCAGGCCGTCCACAATCCTGGATGACGAGATGCAATAACATTCATTTAGCACTCACAAAGTGATTTATCAAGACTGAAAATGTTTTGAGTTTTGAGTCTACTTTCATATGTTCATGCAAACTGGCACAGTTACGCACAAACGGTGTGGGGGAAAAAGGGTATTGAGCCACATCAGGGAGCAAAGTCAGGTTCAAACACTGATGACATCTATTAAACAAGACAAAAAGCAAATAATTAAACAGAGACGGAATTAAATTTGGCTCAATTTGAGGAGAAACGTCTGGGCTGTACTCTAGTACAGTCTCCAGCACGCTTTGGCGAAAGATTGTACGCCACCTCTATTTGGACGTTCCCTGATTACATGGCAACAGCTGTTTCTAAGGGACATGGGTCGTAAACAGCCATTGCCTTTGGTTACAGAACAGTTCAAAAAAAGGTTGCAAACAGTTGACAGAAAAGGTCGTAAGAGAGTAATAAGAAGAGGTCGTTAAAGAGTTCAAAGAAGATGTGTCTGGGACTTGGCCAGATCCTGCTTTCTCTCCGCTTTGTTGTTCCGGGGTCAACAAAAAATATTTCTGTTGATTACAATACATGAAAGAAACAGAATACATTCATGTTGCTTCCCATCCTACACAGTGTAGTTTTACAAGCCTTCTGCTTGGTAGGATTAAAGACAGCTTTTGTCTGCTCGCGGGGAACTCATTGAAACACAACATTTTTTGATAACTTAGATACAATTATTATGACACATTTTTTCCATATCCCCTAAATAAAATATGTATTTTATTGTGTCTTGATCAGTCCAGATGGACGATCACAGCGCCGCTGCACTTACCGCAGCGTGCAAAACGTAGGTTTTGTTGTCTAGATCGTAGAGCTGGGCGGTTAATTTGAGTTGGATCACGGCGATCAGCTGTTAGCATATTTCCTTGATCAAACATGGCGGAACTGTTTGTTAGAAGATTCCGCAGTAGTAAACAGTAGGCAAGCAATGGTGCTCGGTATTATCCTTTATTGACCGTTGTCCTGTGTGTGTGTCTGTAAATGTGTGCGTGTTATGGTTGTATGGTATACCGGTATCAGTATAGTGCCGCGATACCAAAAATCATATTCGGTACTATACCGCCTCTTAAAAGTACCGGTCACCCTACCTCATCTAAGATGGACTGATGCAAAGTGGAAAAGTGTTCTGTGGTCTGACAAGTCCACATTCCAAATATTTTTTGGGAAACTGTGGATGTCGTGTCCAAAGAGGAAAAGAACCATCCGGATTGTTCTAGGTGCAAAGTTCATAAGTCAGTGTCTGTGATGGTATGGGGGTTTATTAGTGCCCAAGACATGGGTAACTTACACATCTGTGAAGGCACCATTAATGCTGAAAGGTACATACAGGCTTTGGAGAAACATATGTTGCCATCCAAGCGACGTTATCATGGACGCCCCTGCTTATTTCCGCAAGACAATGCCAAGCCACGTGTTACAACAGTGTGGCTTCATAGGAAAAAAGTGCGGGTACTAGACTGGCCTGCTTGTAGTAATAATGCGCCACACATTGAAAATGTGTGGCGCATTATGAAGCCTAAAATACCACAATGAAAACCCCGGACTGCTGAACAACTTAAGTTTCTCAGTTCAAACATTAAGTATCTTGTCAATGCAGTCAATTCAAGTTGAAAAGGATTTGCAAACAATTGTATTCTGTTTTTATTTACACAACGTGCCAACTTCACCGGTTTTGTAGATTTAAATTGGGTGGGTGTGCAATACTTTTGCACTTGCTACTAATTGTGCACACCGTACAATATTTTAGTACACACAATTGTATAGGATAGGATAGGATAGGTTTTTATTGTCATTGCACAAGTACAACAAAACGTTTTCAGCACAAACCCGTCCAAGATGAGACAAACAGTGTACTGGGTTACAGAACAGGAACGCTAATGGGTCGCCACAAGGCGCCCCGTAAAAGATGGGAAAAAGGTCAAAGCTGGGGGAGGAGGAGTAAAAAAATACAATCTAGAGTGGGGGAAAAAAACTCCATAGCAAAGCACATATTCATATTACAACGTACATCTCCAGATATCTAGCAACAGAAGAAGGGGGAGTGCGGGGTCACGGTGGTAGGCCGCAGCTCTCAGGCGCTGACCATCCTGTCATCGCCCCTATGGGATTTTCGTCGAGGGCGTTTGATTGGGGGGAGGTAGGGTCTGCATGTTTGCGGCGTATATTTTTGTGGATGCATGTTTGTGTGTAAGCCTGTAGTGTCTCTGATCCGCGGCCTTGATGTCGTGCAGTCGCTAGTCCAAAGTCAACAACAACAGGTGTGTGTCCATGAGAGACAAGAAGGGAGTTTGTTGTGTCTTTGCCGCTCGGTTGGTTTAGCTCGGTTGGTAGAGCGGCCGTGCCTGCAACTTGAGGGTTGCAGGTTCAATTCCCGCTTCCGCCATCCTAGTCCCTGCTGTTGTGTCCTTGGGCAAGACACTTTACCCACCTGCTCCCAGTGCCATCCACACTGGTTTAAATGTAACTTAGATATTGGGTGTCACTATGTAAAGCGCTTTGAGTCACTAGAGAAAAAGCGCTATATAAATATAATTCACTTCACTTCACTTCACTATCCTTTGGGACAGTCTCCAAGCCAAGTTAGAATGTTTTGTGTCATGACTGGGTAGCATGGTGATGCGGGGGTTGTTCTCCCGGTAAGCAAGAGGACGACTCCGGATTGGACTTGCAGGTAACGACATAATTTAATCACAACCGAACACAAACAGACGTAATAAGGTGCCGATCGCATCGATAGCTAAGGTTATAACTTAGCACAGACTAGAGCATGGAACAAAACTTACTTGGCAAAGGTGTGACGCAAACAATGAAGCCAGAATGAGTGATCAACAAAGGCAGGCTTCAATAGTAGTCTCTTGATTAGACACAGGTGTGTCCCAAACAACAGAGGCAAGTGAAAATCATAAGTAACCAGGGTGACTAAACTCAGGAAGTGCACAAACCGGAACTAAAGGAGTCCAAGACTAACAGAACATAACTAAACAAAACATGATCCGGACCACGGATCATGATAGTTTTGCATACGAGGGAAAATAAAATTTGCTTTCCACTCTAAACTGTCTATGACTGGTCCTCAAACCTGCGGGGCAGACAGTCCGAATGTGATCCAAAAATCTCACGAGTGTCCACAGTTCTTCCCACATCCTCCAATCATTTGTGGCAGCTTTGGGCTACTTTGAAGACTGCCAGCAACTTCCAATTTGTCGACAAACCAGAGCAACGCTTACTCCGATCAGCAGATGTCCTGTTGTCATAATTCCGAATAGGTAGATATCTTCACGTCCTCGACTGTAAAGTCGCCAGGCACGCGGCACTCCTTCTCCTCCCAAGAGTCCGTGGTGTGTCCAGCAACAACCGCTCCGTCACGACAAGCAGGTACCCCTAAACCCAAGATCTTGTCAATTTCGTTGAGGCCAGTTAAATAGTTTGCACACGCTATTTAACACTTGTGTGAGAGCCCCTTTGATCTTATTTTTCAATCTGTGGTCCCCACAATGTCTGATTGTACACACACTTACACAGTATTGTACATAAAAAGTCATGCTAATCACAGAGCTGAAAGAAAACTTTTTTTTTGCGAGGAGTTACTCTTTTTGTCACCGTCCCAAATCTTCCGAGGTCATCAAGCGAAAGGAGGGGAATATTCATGAGGTTGGAGCCACGAGACACGGCCATGGCTTTCAAATATGAATTTCCCTAATTATTTAGGGATACATAAATAAACTGATTGATTAATTGATTGATTTATTGATTGATTGATTGATTGATTGAGTGAAAATAAAATTTGCGTTTCAATCTAAATTGTCTATGACTGGTCCTCAAACCTGAGGGGCAGACAGTCCGAATGTGATCCAAAAATCACAAGAGGGTCCACAGTTCTTCCCGCATCCTCCAATCATTTGTGGCAGCTTTGGGGAACTTTGAAGACTGCTAGCAACTTCCAATTTGTCGACAAACCAGAGCAACGCTTACTCCGATCAGCAGATGTTCTCTTGTCATAATTCCGAATAGGCGGATATCTTCACGTCTTCGACTGAAGAGGGTCGCCAGGCACTCCTTCTTCTCCCAAGAGTCTGTGGTGTGTTCAGCAACAACCGCTCCGTCACGACAAGCAGGTTCCCCTAAACCCAAGATCTTGTCAATTTCGTTAAGGCCAGTTAAATAGTTTGCACACAATATTTAACACTTGTGTGAGAGCCCCTTTGATCTTATTTTTCAATCTGTGGTCCCCACAATGTCTGATTGTACACACACTTACACACTATTGTACACAAAAAGTCATGCTAATCACAGAGTTGGAAGAAAACTTTTTTTTTGCGAGAAGTTACTCTTTTTGTCACCGTCCCAAATCTTCCGAGGTCATCAAGCGAAAGGAGGGGAATATTCATGAGGTTGGAGCCACGAGACACGGCCATGGCTTTCAAATATGAATTTCCCTAATGATTTAGGGATACATAAATAAACATTGATTGATTGATTGATTGATTGAGTGAAAGTAAAATTTGCGTTTCACTCTAAATTGTCTCTGACTGGACCTCAAACCTGCGGGGCAGACAGTCCGAATGTGATCCAAAAATCACAAGAGTGTCCACAGTTCTTCCCGCATCCTCCAATCATTTGTGGCAGCTTTGGGGAACTTTGAAGACTGCTAGCAACTTCCAATTTGTCGACAAACCAGAGCAACGCTTACTCCGATCAGCAGATGTTCTCTTGTCCTAATTCCGAATAGGCGGATATCTTCACGTCCTCGACTGAAGAGGGTCGCCAGGCACTCCTTCTTCTCCCAAGAGTCTGTGGTGTGTCCAGCAACAACCGCTCCGTCACGACAAGCAGGTTCCCCTAAACCCAAGATCTTGTCAATTTCGTTAAGGCCAGTTAAATAGTTTGCACACAATATTTAACACTTGTGTGAGAGCCCCTTTGATCTTATTTTTCAATCTGTGGTCCCCACAATGTCTGATTGTACACACACTTACACACTATTGTACACAAAAAGTCATGCTAATCACAGAGTTCAAAGAAAACTTTTTTTTTTGCGAGAAGTTACTCTTTTTGTCACCGTCCCAAATCTTCCGAGGTCATCAAGCGAAAGGAGGGGAATATTCATGAGGCGAGAGCCACGGCCATGGCTTTCAAATATTAATTTCCCTAATAACTTAGGGCTATATAGATAAACATTGATTGATTGATTGATTGATTGATTGATTGATTGAAAATAAAATTAGCTTTCCACTCTAAATTGTCTATGACTGGTCCTCCAACCTGCGGGGCAGACAGTCCGAATGTGATCCATCCATCCATCCATCCATCCATCTTCTTCCGCTTATCCGAGGTCGGGTCGCGGGGGCAACAGCCTAAGTAGGGAAACCCAGACTTCCCTCTCCCCAGCCACTTCGTCTAGCTCTTCCCGGGGGATCCCGAGGCGTTCCCAGGCCAGCCGGGAGACATAGTCTTCCCAACGTGTCCTGGGTCTTCCCCGTGAATGTGATCCAAAAATCACAAGAGTGTCCCCAATTCTTCCTGCATTATCCAATCCTTTGTGGCAGCTTTGGGGTACTTTGAAGACTAAGCAACTTCCAATTTGTCGACAAACCAGATCAACGCTTACTCCGATAAGCAGATTTGTCATAATTCCGAATAGGTAGATATCTTCACGTCCTCGACTGTAGGGTCGCCAGGCACGCGGCACTCCTTCTCCCCCCAAGAGTCCGTGGTGTGTCCAGCAACAACTGCGCCGTCACGACAAGCAGGTTCCCCTAAACCGAAGATCTTGTCAATTTCGTTGAGGCCAGTTAAATAGTTTGCACACAATATTTAACACTTGTGTGAGAGCCCCTTTGATCTTATTTTTCAATCTGTGGTCCCCACAATGTCTGATTGTACACACACTTACACACTATTGTACACAAAAAGTCATACTAATCACAGAGTTCAAAGAAAACTTTTTTTTTTGCGAGAAGTTACTCTTTTTGTCACCGTCCCAAATCTTCCGAAGTCATCAAGCGAAAGGAGGGGAATATTCATGAGGCGAGAGCCACGAGACACGGCCATGGCTTTCAAATGTGAATTTCCTAATCAGGCCTAATAAATATTTGACTTGTGGAGTCTATGGTGCAGATTAATAGGTGCTCAGCGCTGAATTGTTAATGCCAGGAAGTCGAGTCGTCTCTGTCACATGACGCCGTTTTAGGATATGGCGCATTTTGTCAAAAAAAGGGTTATTCTTAGCACTCGGCCAATTAAATGCGGTTTAAGGGACTTTGTTTCATGCTCGTGGAATTGATTTGAAGCGGCTTCATACGGAGAATCAGCTCCTCCAAGTCCGAATCCTTGGTTCTCGCCCGTAAAAGGGTGGAGTGGAGTGCCATCTCTGGGTTAGGGAGGAGATTTTGCCCCAAGTGGAGGAGTTCAAGTACCTCGAGTCTTGTTCTTGGGGGCGGCATAGCTCGGTTGGTAGAGTGGCCGTGCCAGCAACTTGAGGGTTGCAGGTTCGATTCCCGCTTCCACCATCCGAGTCACTGCCGTTGTGTCGTTGGGCAAGACACTTTACCCACCTGCTCCCAGTGCGACCCACACTGGTTTAAATGTAATTTAGATATTGGGTGTCACTATGTAAAGCGCTTTGAGTCACTTGAGAAAAGCGCTATATAAATATAATTCACTTCACTTCACGAGTGAGGGAAGAGTGGATGGTGAGATTGACAGACGGATCGGTGCGGCGTCTTCCGTAATACGGATGCTGTATCCAGGAGCGCCGCTAGGGATTTTGTGCCCCATGAAAATAATCTTTACAGGGCCCCCAACACATAAATTCATATAATTTCATCATCATTAGGGGCCTCTCTGGGCCCCCCTCCATCATGGGCGCCTAGAATCCGTCTCCTTTACCCCCCCTTTTCGGCGCCCCTGGCTGTATCTGTTCGTTGGGAAAACTATGTCTTCCGGCTGGCTTGGGAATGCCTCGGATCCCCTGGGAAGTGCTGGACGAAGTAGCTGGGGAAAGGGGAGTCTGGTTCTCACCCAGAAAAGCGTTGAGTGCCATCTCCAGGTTAGGGAGGTGATCTTGCCCCAAATGGAGGAGTTCAAGTACCTCGGAGTCTTGTTCACGAGTGAGGGAAGAGTGAATGGTGAGGTCGACAGACGGATCTGTGCGGCGTCTTCAGTAATACGGATGCTGTATCTATCCGGTGGGAAAACTATGTCTCCCGGCTGGCCTGGGAATGCCTCGGGATCCCCTGGGAGGTGCTGGACGAAGTAGCTGGGAAAAGGGGAGTCTGGTTCTCGCCCAGAAAAGGGTTGAGTGCCATCTCCAGGTTGGAGAGGAGTTCTTGCCCCAAGTGGAGAAGTTCAAGTACCTAAGAGTCTTGTTCACGAGTGAGGGAAGAATGGATCGTGAGGTCGACAGGCGGATCGGTGCGGCGTCTTCAGTAATGCGGATGCTGTATCGATCCGTTGTGGCGAAGAAAGAGCTGAGCCGGAAGTCAAAGCTCTCAATTTTACCGGTCGATCGACGTTCCCATACTCACCTATGGTCATGAGCTTTGGGTTATGACCTAAAGGACAAGATCACGGATACAAGCGACCCAAAAGTGTTTCCTCCGCCCGGTGGGGGGGCTCTCCCTTAGAGATAGGGTGAGAAGCTCTGTCATCCGGGAGGAGCTCAAAGTAAAGCCGCTGCTCTTCCACATGGAGAGGAGCCAGATGTGGTGGTTCGGGCTTCTGGTCAGGATGCCACCTGAATGCCTCCCTAGGGAGGTGTTTCATGCACTTCCGACCGGTAGGAGGCCACGGGGAAGACTATGTTTCCATGCTGGCCTGGGAACGCCTGGGATCCCCCGAGAAGAGCTGGGCGAAGTGGCTGGGAAGAGGGAAGTCTGGGCTTCTTTGCTTAGGCTGCTGCCCCCGCGACCCAACCTCGGATAAGCGGAAGAAGATGGATGGATGGATGGATGGATTAAAAAAAATAATTCCTTATATTACAAAAAAGTCCCAACAAATTCATTACAAAGTGACCGGGATATGAATTTTAAAAAATCCTATTACCCATCATGATTCACTTAAATATGATTTTAAATCCGTCAAGTTGCCTTCTATTTCAGTGTGAAGTGTAATATTAGCTGATACGCATTATCAGTGGACAATAGGAAAGTAGTACGATTCTATTAGCCGTGCAACTCCTTGGCATTAAGTCTCCCCCTGTCTTTAAGACGAGTGATGTCCATGTTTCCAACCTTAATTGAGGGTCCTTGAACACACCATGGTTATGTGCAATGAGGTGTCAAGTGAAACGTTTGCATAATGTTGTCCTACGCTGCCACATGCAGATTTATTATACAAATCCCCAAAACCAGTGAAGTTGGCACGTTGTGCAAAAGGTGAATAAAAACGGAATACAGTGATTTGCAAATCCTTTTCCACTTCGACGTTTTTGATGTTGAATTATTTGCCATTCTTGCTTGAGGTACAGCTTAAGTTGTTCAACAGTCCGGGGTCTCCGTTGTGGTATTTTAGGCTTCATAATGCGCCACACATTTTCAATAAGAGACAGGTCTGGACTACAGGCAGGCCAGTCTAGTACCCGCACTCTTTTACTACGAAGCCACGCTGTTGTAACACGTGGCTTGGCATTGTCTTGCTGAAATAAGCAGGGGCGTCCATGATAACGTTTCTTGGACGGCAACATATGTTACTCCAAAACCTGTATGGACCTTTCAGAATTAATGGTGCCTTCACAGATGTGTAAGTTACCCATGCTTTGGGCACTAATGCACCCCCATACCGTCACAGATGCTGGCTTTTCAACTTTGCACCTAGAACAAACTGGACGGTTCTTTTCCCCTTTGGACACGACGTCCAGAGTTTCCAAAAACTATTTGAAATGTGGACTCGTCAGAACACAGAACACATTTCCACTTTGCATTAGTCCATCTTATATGAGCTCGGGCCCAGCGAAGTCGGCGGCGTTTCTGGGTGTTGTTGATAAATGGCTTCGGATTTGCATAGTAGAGTTTAAATTTGCACTTACAGATGTAGCGACCAACTGTAGTTACCGACAGTGGTCTTCTGAAGTGTTCCTGAGCCTGTGTGGTGATATCCTTTACACACTGATGTCGCTTTTGTTGCAGCACCGCCTAAGGGATGGAAGGTCCGTAATATCATCGCTTACCTGCAGCAATTTCTCCAGACTCTCCGAACCTTTTGATGATATTACAGATCATAGATGGTGAAATCCCTAAATTCCTTGCAATAGCTGGTTGAGAAATGTTGTTCTTCAAAAATTTGTTCATGCATTTGTTGACAAAGTGGTGACCCTCACCCCGTCCTTGTTTGTGAATGAGTGAGCATTTCATGGAAGCTGCTTTCATACCCAATCATGGCACACACCTGTTCCTCAATCAGCCTGTTCACCTGTGGGATGTTTCAAATAAGTGTTTGGATGAGCATTCCCTCAACTTTCTCAGTCTTTTTTGCCACTTGTGCCAGCTTTGAAACATGTTGCAGGCATCGAATTCCAAATGAGCAAATGTTTGCAAAAAACAACAAAGTTTACCAGTTCGAACATTAAATATCTTGTCTTTGCAGTCTATTCAATTGAATATAAGTTGAAAAGGATTTGCAAATCATTGTATTCTGTTTTTATTTACCATTTTAGACAACGTGACAACTTCACTGGTTTTGAGTATATATATATATATATATATATATATATATATATATATATATATATATATATATATATATATATATATATATATATATATATATATATGTTTACTTTTCTTATTTACTGCTTTTTTGATAGGGAGTGTAGTCGTCTTAGAGGTTAACAATTTAAATCAGACATTTTTATTATTGAACTTTCATGGCTGTATTAATTTTATTTAAATGATTGATTTATTTATTTTATAACGTCTATTTAAATGGCATTAAAAAAAAATAAAACACCCTTTTCTCTGTTTCAAAGATTATTTCCAAAGGAAATAATCCTGTCAAATAAATGTTTAGTGTTGGCGATGTACTTTACATTACTGGGTGCTGTTCCTAATATTACGGCCGCCATTTGATTCGCTACTGTTTTTCCTTCAGTACCTTAGGGAATGTTCTCATCTACAAACCCCGTTTCCATATGAGTTGGGAAATTGTGTTAGATGTAAATATAAACGGAATACAATGATTTGCAAATCATTTTCAACCCATATTCAGTTGAATATGCTACAAAGACAACATATTTCATGTTCAAACTGATAAACATTATTTTTTTTTTTGCAAATAATCATTAACTTTGGAATTTGATGCCAGCAACACGTGACAAAGAAGTTGGGAAAGGTGGCCATAAATACTAATAAAGTTGAGGAATGCTCATCAAACACTTATTTGGAACACCCCACAGGTGTGCAGGCTAATTGGGAACAGGTGGGTGCCATGATTGGGTATAAAAACAGCTTCCAAATAAATGCTCAGTCTTTCACAAGAAAGGATGGGGCGAGGTACACCCCTTTGTCCACAACTCCGTGAGCAAATAGTCAAACGGTTTAAAAAAAAACGTTTCTCAAAGTGCAATTGCAAGACATTTAGGGATTTCAACATCTACGGTCCATAATATCATCAAAAGGTTCAGAGAATCTGGAAAAATCACTCCACGTAAGCGGCATTGCCGGAAACCAACATTGAATGACCGTGGCCTTCGATACCTCAGACGGCACTGTATCAAAAACTGACATCAATCTCTAAAGGATATCACCACATGGACTCAGGAACACTTCAGAAAACCACTTTCACTAAATACAGTTCGTCGCTACATCTGTAAGTGCAAGTTAAAACTATACTATGCAAAGCAAAGCCATTTATCAACAACATCCAGAAACGCCGCCGGCTTCTCTGGGCCCGAGATCATCTAAGATGAACTGATACAAAGTGTAAAAGTGTTCTGTGGTCTGACGAGTCCACATTTCAAACTGTTTTTAGAAATATTTGACATCGGGGGAAGCGAACCATCCAGACTGTTATCGAGGCAAAGTTCAAAAGCCAGCATCTGTGATGGTATGGGGGTGTATTAGTGCCCAAGGCATGGGTAACTTACACATCTGTGAAGGCACCATTAATGCTGAAAGGTACATACAGGTTTTGGAACAACATATGCTGCCATCTAAGCGCCATCTTTTTCATGAATGCCCCTGCTTATTTCAGCAAGACAATGCCAAGCCACATTCAGCACGTGTTACAACAGCGTGACTTCGTAAAAAAAGAGTGCGGGTATTTTCCTGGCCCGCCTGCAGTCCAAACCTTTCTCCCATCGCGAATGTGTGGCGCATTATGAAGCGTAAAATACAACAGCGGAAAACGACTGAAGCTCTACATAAAACAAGAATGGGAAAGAATTCCACTTTCAAATCTTCAACAATTAGTTTCCTCAGTTCCCAAACGTTTATTGAGTGTTGTTAAAAGAAAAGGTGATGTAACACAGTGGTGAACATGCCCTTTCCCAACTACTTTGGCACATGTTGCAGCCATGAAATTCTAAGTTAATTATTATTTGCACAAAAAAAAATAGTTCAAAACCACCTCCATTAAAGTCAGATATATTTTTGCTTAATAGGATTTGGTAACTTTTTAAAAATATGGCCACGGGGAAGATAGCCGTATAATTTGTTCCTAACACCCACAAATTAGAATCCAAATGGAGTTCCCACACGGGCTGTTTACAAACACCCTGAGAGGAATTCACCAGTGGAGATTTATTTGCGTAATTCCTTTTCACCCTTTAAGAAAATCCAGATAAATAAAGAAGAGCAGGCAGGCGGCGTCTTCAAGTGTGTTGGTTAGTGTGTTTCATCACAAAACTAACACCAGAAACAGAAATAGCACACACCACCGCGGCAACACGGGGCCCCCAGGGGTTTAATATGTGTTAGGTCCATTTTACTTTTGTCCAACGACACAATCCATCCTGATGAAATGCGGCGAGGATAAAAAAAAAAAAGTGGTGCCTCCTCTAATTCGAGTGGAGGTAAATATCATCCACTTGGCTTAAAGCACATATATGGCGCCACTAGCTCCGCCCCCTTGTGTAATAAGAAAACTATTTTAGACTCGGACATAACTGGACAAAATGAGCTACAGAGGTACCCTAAAAAGTTATCATGCTAACAGTTAGCATGTGTGCTAACATTTGCATGCTGACATGTTTCATATAACAAGTTATATGACTGTAAAGTGTATGGCTGCGGAAATAGAGAAAAAAATGTAAAATCAGATGAAAAAGTTAGCATGCTTAATTTAGCATGCTAAAGTTTACATGCTAAAAGTTGACAAGTTTCATGTACCAAGGTATATGACTCTGGGGTAAACAGTTGCAAAACTAGCTCAAAAAGTTAGCATGTTAAAATCCATGAATTAGCTGCACCGTTTTATATAGCCGCTGGGTTTAAAGCGTTGGGGAAAAGATATGGACACGGGACACATTTGAAAAGGTGTAAAAGACAACATGCCAGCTCCTTAAATGTTGATGAGAATATGTGGTAAAATTAGACGATGGAAGGAAACTCGTGCAAACTCGGAGCCCCGACACAATCAGGGATCAAGGTTGCGATAAAAGAGCTCCTCCGCGTTTAAAAGAGCACGCCGCCGTGGGCGATGTAAATCAGATGAATAATATGGGTAGCCCCGCCTCCTTGCCCTGTCAAACACGGATGACTCACGGACCCAAAATAAATCACGTCGCAACTTTCCTTAAATTCTTCAAATAGTCTCTCTCGGATTGTTTGGTTTTCTTGGTCATGGTGACTACGCCAACACGCCGTCATGACGACTGCACACCTGTGCCGGTGGCCGACGAGAAGCAGTCCACGCCGACCGTCTATGAGATGGCGAATAAAACCTGCACAAAGTTGCACCCTCAGTGCTGAAGTTGGGGAAGAGGCGAGGAGGAAAAAAAAGTTCTCGCTGAACTCAAAGCGTCTGAGGGGTTACTCGGGTTCAGCTCCGGCGCCGGCACCGGTACCGTCGCTCGGCGCCGTCTCTCCATTCTTTCCCCCCTTCTCTCTGTTTCATGTGGCAACAAAGCCAATCCAGCAGCATGCGACGCTGCTGCCGCGCTTCAAACACGTCACGTCACCTCGTCCCTGAACGCCGACACTGGAGAAAGAATCAACATGCGGAGCTGAGGAGCAGATGTGCGCACGCATGTCTAAAAAACACACCTTTTGTGTGTCTTCCGGATGGGCCGGAAGCATAATTACTGTTACGTGAACAGGGGGGAGAAGACGGCACAGGCAGCAGGGATGTTATTTTGCTCCATCTATCCATCCATCCATTTTCTTTCGCTTATCCAAGGTCGGGTCGCGGGGACAGCAGCCTAAGCAAGGAAGCTACGACTTCCCTCTCCCCAGCCACTTTGTCCAGCTCTTCCCGGGGGGTCACAAGGCGTTCCCAGGCCAGCAGCCAGGAGACATAGTCTTCCCAACGTGTCCTGGGTCTTCCCCGTGGCCTCCTGCCGGTCGAATGTGCCCGAAACACCTCTCGAGGGAGGCATTCGGGTGGCATCTTGACCGTATATGCCTGAACCCCCTCATTTGGCTCCTCTCGGATGACAGAGCTTCTCACCCTATCCTATCTCCCTAGGGAGGTAACTCATTTGGGCTGCTTGTACCCGTGATCTTGTCCTCTCGGTCATAACCCAAAGCTCATGACCATAGGTGAGGATGGGAACGTTGATCGACCGGTAAATTGAGAACTTTGCCTTCCGGCTCAGCTCCTTCTTCAGGACCGGTCGGACGTGCCCGAAACACCTCCCTTGGGAGGCGTTCGAGTGGCATCCTGACCAGATGCCCGAACCACCTCATCTGGCTCCTCTCCATTTGGAGGAGCAGCGGCTTTACTTTGAGCTCCTCCAGGATGGCATAGCTTCTCACCCTATCTCTAAGGGAGAGCCCCGCCACCCTGGGGGGGAAACTCCTTTCGGCCGCTTGTACCCGTGATCTTGTCCTTTTGGTCATAACCCAAAGCTCATGACCATAGGTGAGGATGGGAACGTCGATCGACCGGTAAATTGAGAGCTTTGCCTTCCGGCTTAGCAGCTCCTTCACCACAACGGATCGATACAGTGTCCGCATTACTGAAGACGCCGCACCAATCCGCCTGTCCATCTCACGACCCACTCTTCCCTCACTCGTGAACAAGACTCTGAGGTACTTGAACTCCTCCACTTGGGTCAGGGTCTACTCCCTAACCCGGAGATGGTACTCCACCCTTTTCCCCGTGGCCTCCTACCGGTCGGAGGTACACGAAACAACTCCCTAGGGAGGCGTTCGGTTGGCATCCTGACCAAATGCCCGAACCCGCTCATCTGGCTCCTCTCCATGTGGAGGAGCAGCGCTTTACTCTGAGCTCCTCCTGGATAGTAGAGCTTCTCACCCTATCTCTAAGGGAGAGCCCCGCCACCCGGCGGAGGAAACTCTTTTGGGCCGCTTGTACCCGAGATTTTGTCCTTTTGGTCATAACCCAAAGCTCATGACCATAGGTAAGGATGGGAATGTCGATCGACCGGTAAATTGAGAGCTTTGCCTTCCGGCTCAGCTCCTTCTTCACCACAACGGATCGATACAGTGTCCGCATTACTGAAGACGCCGCACCAATCCGCCTGTCCATCTCACGATCCACTCTTCCTTCACTCGTGAACAAGACTCCGAGGTACTTGAACTCCTCCACTTGGGGCAGGGTCTACTCCCTATCCCGGAGATGGCACTCCACCCTTTTCTGGGCGAGAACCAGACTCCCCTTTCCCCAGCTACTTCGTTCAGCTCCTCCCAGGGGATCCCGAGGCGTTTCCAGGCCAGCAGGGAGACATAGTCTTCCCAACGTGTCCTGGGTCTTCCCCGTGGTCTTCTACCTGTCGGACGCGCCCGAAACACCTCTCGAGGGAGGCCTTCGGGTGGCATCCTGACCAGATGCCTGAACTACCTCATCTGGCTCCTCTCCATGTGGAGGAGCAGCGGATTTACTTTGAGCTCCTCCCGGATGACAGAGCTTCTCACCCTATCTCTAAGTGAGAGCTCTGCCAGGAGGAAGCTCATTTGGGCCGCTTGTACCCGTGATCTTGTCCTTTCGGTCATAACCCAAAGCTCATGACCATAGGTGAGGATGGGAACGTTGATCGACCAGTAAATTGAGAGCTTTGCCTTACGGCTCAGCTCCTTCTTCACCACAACGGATCGATACAGCGTCCGCATTACTGAAGACGCCACACCGATCCGCCTGTCCATCTCACCATCCACTCTTCCCTCACTTGTGAACAAGACTCCAAGGTACTTGAACTCCTCCACTTGGGTCAGGGTCTCCTCCCCAACCCAGAGATGGCACTCCACCCTTTTCTGGGCGAGAATCAGACACCCCTCTCCCCAGCTACTTTGTTCAGCTCCTCCCGGGGGATCGGGAGGCGTTCCCAGGCCCGCAGCCGGGAGACATAGTCTTCCCAACGTGTCCTGGGTCTTCTCCGTGGCCTCCTACCGGTCGGACGTGCCCGAAACACCTCTATAGGGAGGCGTTCCGGTGGCATCCTGACCAGATGCCCGAACCACCTCATCTGTATCCTTTTCATGTGGAAGAGCAGCGGCTTTACTTTGAGCTCCTCCCAGATGCCAGAGCTTCTCACCCTATCTCTAAGGGAGAGCCCTGCCACGAGGAAGCTCATTTCAGCCGCTTGTACCCGTGATCTTGTCCTTTCGGTCATAACCCAAAGCTCATGACCATAGGTGAGGATGGGAACGTAGATGGCCCGGTAAATTGAGAGCTTTGCATTCTGGCTCAGCTCCTTCTTCACCACAACAGATCGATACTTCGTCCAGCTCCTTCCGTGGGATCCCAAGGCGTTTCCAGGCCAGTCGGGAGACATTGTCTTCACAACGTGTCCTGGGTCTTCCCCGTGGTCTCCTACCGGTCGGACGTGCCCTAAACACCTCTCTAGGGAGGCGTTCGGGTGGCATCCATTCGGGTGATCTTATCCTCTCGGTCATAACCCAAAGCTCATGACCATAGGTGAGGATGGGAATGTAGATGGACCTGTAAATTGAGAGCTTTGCCTTCTGGTTCAGCTCCTTCTTCACCACAACAGATCGATACTTCGTCCAGCCCCTCCTGGGGGATCCCAAGGCGTTTCCAGGCCAGTCGGGAGACATTGTCTTCCCAACGTGTCCTGGGTCTTCCCCGTGGTCTCCTACCGGTCGGACGTGCCCTAAACACCTCTCTAGGGAGGCGTTCGGGTGGCATCCTGACCAGATGCCCGAACCACCTCATCTGGCTCCAGGTGGAAGAGCAGCGGCTTTACTTTGAGCTCCCCCCGGATGGCATAGCTTCTCACCCTATCTCTAAGGGAGAGACCCGCCACCCGGAGGAGGAAACTGTTTTGGGCCGTTTGTACCCGTGATTTTATCCTCTCGGTCATAACCCAAAGCTCATGACCATAGGTGAGGATGGGAACGTAGATGGACCGATAAATTGAGAGCTTTGCCTTCCGGCTCAACACACCTGGTGTTAGGAGTGTTGAGCGAGAGGCGGAAGTTCAAGATGGGGCAAGGCAGGCTCAAAGGTCCGGGGACAGGCTGGAAGTAGCGAGGCGTAAAATGTACGTATCCAGACGGGAGGTCGGGATCCAAGAAGCAGCCGCGGACCCAGAGAGAATACGGGGAGACGAGAGACACAGCTCGTGACGCGGGTAGAAGGAACGACACTGGAAGCCGAAAAGGGGACACGGGACAACTGAACACAAAAGAGGGAAGAAAACACACACAGAGAGAGAGAGAGAGGGTGTATAGAGTTAGATGAGTGAAGTGAAATATATTTATATAGCGCTTTTCTCTAGTGACTCAAAGCTCTTTTACATAGTGAAATCCAATATCTAAATTACATTTAAACCAATGTGTGTGTGGCACTGGGAGCAGGTGGGTAAAGTGTCTTGCCCAAGGACACAACGGTGGGTGTGGGTGTAAACGCGTGGTTAACAAAGTAGACGTAAGCGTGTGGGTAACAAAGTCGACGTCCACTATGGATTGGATTCTCACTGCTATGTTGGATCCACAATGGACTGGACTTTCACACTATTATGTTAGACCCGCACGACGTCCATTGCTGTTGGTCTCCTCTCAAGAGGGAGGGGGAGGAGGAGGGGGGGGGGTTGCCCTCATATGCGGTCCTCTCCAAGGTTCCTCATACTCATTGTCATCGACGTCCCACTAGGGTGAGTTTTTCCTTGCCGTTATGTGGGCTCTGTACCCAGGATTTTGTTGTGGCTTGTGCAGCCCTTTTAGACACTTGTGATTTAGGGCTATAGAAATAAACATTGATTGATTGATTGATTGACGTAAGCCCGTGGGTAACAAAGTCAATGTAAGCGTGTGAGTTACAAAGTCAACGCAAGCGTGTTGGTAACAAAGTCAAAATAAGCGTGTGGGTAACAAAGTAAACGTAAGCGTGTGGGTAACAAAGTAAACATAAGCGTGTGGGTGACAAAGTCGACGTAAGCGCGTGGGTAACAAAGTCAATGTAAGCGTGTGGGTTACAAAGTAAACGAAAGCGTGTGGGTAACAAAGTCAACGAAAACGTGTGGGTAACAAGTCAACGCAAGCGTGGGTAAAAAAGTAAATTGGAGCGTGTGGGTAACAAAGTCAATATAAGCCTGTGGGTAACAAAGTCAACGTAAGCGTGTGGGTAACAAAGTCAATATAAGTGTGTGGGTAACAAAGTCAATATAAGTGTGTGGGTAACAAAGTGAACGAAAACGTGTGGGTAACAAAGTCAACGCAAGTGTGTGGGTAACTTAAGTCAATTTAAGCGTGTGGGTAACAAAGTCAATGTAAGCGTGTGGGTAACAAAGTCAACGTAAGCGTGTGGGTAACAAAGTAAACATAAGCGTGTGGGTGACAAAGTCGATGTAAGCGCGTGGGTAAAAAAGTCAATGTAAGCGTGTGGGTTACAAAGTCAACGAAAGCGTGTGGGTAACAAAGTCAACGAAAACGTGTGGGTAACAAAGTCAACGCAAGCGTGTGGGTAACAGTCAATTTAAGCGTGTGGGTAACAAAGTCAATGTAAGCGTGTGGGTAACAAAGTCAACGTAAGCGGGTGGGTAACAAAGTCAATATAAGTGTGTGGGTAACAAAGAAAATGTAAGCATTTGGGTTACAAAGTCAACAAAAGCGTGTGGGTAACAGAGTCAACGAAAACGTGTGGGTAGCAAAGTCAACGCAAGCGTGTGGGTAACAAAGTCAACGCAAGCGTGTGGGTAACAAAGTCAACATAAGCGTGTGGGTAACAAAGTCAATATAAGCGTGTGGGTTAAAAAAGTAAACGTAAGCGTGTGGGGGACAAAGTCAACTTAAGTGTATGGGTGACAAAGTCAATATATGCGTGGTGGTACAAAAGTCAACGTAAGCCTGTGGGTAACAAAGTCAACATAAGCGTGTGGGTTACAAAGTTATAGTGGGTAACAATGTCAATGCAAGCGTAGGGGAAACAAAGTCAATATAAGTGTGGGTAACAAAGACAATGTAAGCATGTAGGTAACAAAGTCAACATAAGAGTGTGGATAACAAAGTCAAGGTAAGCGCGTGGGTAACAAAGTCAATGTAAGCGTGTGGGTTACAAAGTCAATGAAAGCGTGTGGGTAACAAAGTCAATGTAAGCGTGTGGGTAACAAAGTCAACGTAAGCGTGTTGGTAACAAAGTCAATGTAAGCTTTTGGGTAACAAAGTAAACGTAAGCGTGTGGGGGACAAAGTCAACGTAAGCGTGTGGGTTACAAAGTCAACGAGCGTGTGGGTAACAAAGTCAACAAAAACGTGTGGGTAACAAAGTCAATGCAAGTGTGTGGGTAACAAAATCAATTTAATTGTGTGGGTAACAAAGTCAATATAAGCGTTTGGGTAACAAAGTCAACGTAAGCCTGTGGGGGACAAAGTCAACGTAAGCGTGTGGGTGACAAAGTCAATGTAAGCGTGGTGGTACAAAAGTTAACGTAAGCCTGTGGGTAACAAAGTCAACGTAAGCGTGTGAGTGACAAAGTCGACATAAGCGTGTGGGTTACAAAGTTATAGTGGGTAACAATGTCGACGAAAACGTGTGGGTAACAAAGTCAGTATAAGTGTCGGTAACAAAGTCAATGTAAGCATGTAGGTAACAAAGTCAACATAAGGGTGTGGATAACAAAGTCAACATAAGCATGTGGGTAACAAAGTCAACGCAAGCGCGAGGGTAACAAAGTTAACATAAGTGTGTGGGTAACAGTCAATATAAGTGTGTAGGTACAACATAAGCGTGTGGATAACAAAGTCAATTCAAGCTTGTGTGTAACAAAGTCAACGTAAGCACGCGGGTTACAAAGTCCACGAACAGCGTGTGGGTAACAAAGTCAACGTAAGCGTGTGGGTAAAAAAGTCAAAATAAGCGTGTGGGTAACAAAGTCAATGTAAGCATGTGGGTGAAAAAGTCAACGCAAGCATGTGGGTAACAAAGTCAACGCAAGCGTGTGGGTCACAACGTCAACACAAGCCTTTGGGTAAGAAAGACAACATAAGCGTGCGGGTATCAAAGTTGATGTAAGCGCGGTGGTAACAAAGTCAACGCAATCGTGTGGGTAAGAAAGACAACGTAAGCGTGGTGGTATAAATGTCAATGTAAGTGCATGGGTAACAAAGTTAACGTAAGCGTGTGGGTAACAAAGTCAATGCAAGCGTGTGGGTAATAAAGTCCACATAGGCATGTGGGTAACAAAGTCGACGTAAACGTGTTGGTAACAATGTCAACGTAAGCGCATGGGTCACAAAGTCAATGTAAGCGCGTCTGCAGCAAAGTCAATATAAGCGTGTGGGTAACAAAGTCAACGCAAGCGTGTGGGTAACAAAGTCAATGCAAGCGTGTGGGTAACAAAGTCAACACAATCGTGTGGCTAACAAAGTTTACATAAGCGTGTGGGTAACAAAGTCAATGCAAGCGTGTGGGTAATAAAGTCCACATAGGCATGTGGGTAACAAAGTCGACGTAAACGTGTTGGTAACAATGTCAACGTAAGCGCATGGGTCACAAAGTCAATGTAAGCGTGTTTGTAACAAAGTCAATGTAAGCGCATGGGTAACAAAGTTAAAGTAAGCGTGTGGGTACAAAGTAAGCGTGTGGGTAATAAAGTCCACATAGGCATGTGGGTAACAAAGTTGACGTAAACGTGTTGGTAAAAATGTCAACGTAAGCGCATGGGTCACAACGTCAACGTAAGCGCGTCGGTAGCAAAGTCAATATAAGCGTGCGGGTAACAAAGTCAACGCAAGCGTGTGGGTAACAAAGTCAATGCAAGCGTGTGGGTAACAAAGTCAACACAATCGTGTGGCTAACAAAGTTTACATAAGTGTGTGGGTAACAAAGTTAATATAAGCTTGTGGGTAAAGTCAGCATAAGCGTGTTTGTAACAAAGTCAACGCAAGCGTGTGGTTAACAAAGTCAACGCAAGTGTGTGGGTAACAAAGTCAACACAAGCGTGTGGGTAACAAAGTTAATATAAGCTTGTGGGTAAAGTCAGCATAAGCGTGTTTGTAACAAAGTCAATGTAAGCGCATGGGTAACAAAGTTAAAGTAAGCGTGTGGGTACAAAGTAAGCGTGTGGGTAATAAAGTCCACATAGGCATGTGGGTAACAAAGTTGACGTAAACGTGTTGGTAAAAATGTCAACGTAAGCGCATGGGTCACAACGTCAACGTAAGCGCGTCGGTAGCAAAGTCAATATAAGCGTGCGGGTAACAAAGTCAACGCAAGCGTGTGGGTAACAAAGTCAATGCAAGCGTGTGGGTAACAAAGTCAACACAAGCGTGTGGGTAACAAAGTCAACACAAGCGTGTGGGTAACAAAGTCAACACAAGTGTGTGGGTAACAGAGTTGACGTTAGCGTGTGGGTAACAAAGTTAATATAAGCTTGTGGGTAAAATCAGCAAAAGCGTGTTTGTAACAAAGTCAACGCAAGCGTGTGGGTAACAAAGTCAACGCGAGCGTGTGGGTAACAAAGTCAACACAGGCGTTTGGGTAACAACGTTGACGTAAGCGTGTGGGTAACAAAGTTAATATAAGCTTGTGGGTAAAGTCAGCATATGCGTGTTTGTAACAAAGTCAACGCAAGCGTGTGGGTAACAAAGTCAACACAAGCGTGTGGGTAACAAAGTTATTATAGTTTGTGGGTAAAGTCAGCATAAGCGTGTTTGTAACAAAGTCAATGTAACGTGTGGGTAACAAAGTCGACGTAAGCGTGTGTGTAACACGGTCAACGTAAGCGTGTGGGTAACAAAGACGAACGCAAATGTTGATGTTTTTGCTTTCTGATATTTTGGGACTCTTGAAAGCTTGCCTCTGCACTGACAAATATTGATGCCTCATGCGTATTCTCTCTCGCCTGCATCTCAACGCCAGTGTTTACCCTCCAGCTATAAGACAACACACACACACATGTGCGCACACACACACACACACACACACACACATTATCATTTGGAATGGGGACCAAGTTGTTGTTCGTGACTTGTGGGGACCACCCTTTCTACAGGTTTTGGAGGCATAAAACAAATGAGGACCAAGTTGTTGTTCGTGACTTGTGGGGACCACCCTTTCTACAGGTTGTGGAGGCATAAAAAAAAATTAGGACCAAGTTGTTGTTCGTGACTTGTGGGGACCACCCTTTCTACAGGTTGTGGAGGCATGAAAAAAAAAAAAGAGGTAAAATGGCCTCTGCCCAGTTAGCTCATAAACGTCTTTAAATCTCTGGACTGATGAAATAATGTGCCGATCAGTCTAACTGGGGAACCTGGGGAAAAAGAGTTAAAAAGGGACCAAATTTAAACTTATTTAAATTTAATGTATATATATATATATATATATATATATATATATATATATATATATATATATGTATATATATATATATATGTGTGTGAATATAAATGTACACACACACACATGTGTATATATATGTATGTATGTATGTATGTATATATATATATATATACACATTCATTTATATATATACTGTATATATATGTATGTGTCAGTGACGTGCGGTGAGGTTCATGGCTGGTGAGGCAGATTTACAAACATATGAACCCTAAAGAGTATCTTATTCACCATTTGATTGGCAGCAGTTAACGGGTTATGTTTAAAAGCTCATACCAGCATTCTTTACACATACAAACTGTAACACACAAAAAAGCACATTTAATAAAAAAAACGTTATTATGGTCTTACTTTTACTTATAAATAAAGTCAATGCGCCGCTCCTTCTGCACAAAAACATCGATAACTTGTTTATAGAAGTCTTCCTTATTTTTCTTCAGTTTTAAAAGTGTCTCTGTTTTGAAGGAGATCCCTATCTGAAGAAAACCTTTTAGCTCCGGCGTTGGTCTTCCTTTAATTATTACCTCCTGCTTCGATTGAAAGTCCATTTTAGAAAACTGTTTTATTTTAGATATGTCATCATCCCTGTTAAAAGTCCAGAGGAGAGGAAAAAATAAACACACGCTGCTTACTCTTGCTGCTTGTTGTCACTTTTTCTGCAGCTAAGTTGTCGCAGGAATGATCCCTGGGATCACTAGCGCCCTCTACCACCAGGAGGCGGGAGAACAGGTGCCTCACACAGTGCGTCTTCGCAGCAGTTTTATGATTGCCCAGCACAAAAAATATGTTACACACATACAGTTGTTGACAAAATACACTTTACATTATATACCTCAGCTAACTAAACTATGGAAATGTATAATATAATTCATATAGCAATTAGCCGAGTTAGCCGAGTCATTGCGTAATCCATGATGAGGCTCAACTGGCTGTGAATCAACGCAAGTAATTCTCAGAAATTGAACGACAAATGTGAAAATTCAGCAATTTTGAATAAAAATTATCTAAAACTGGTGAAGTTAAATGGAAAATAACTTTATGGTATAATCACTGGATACATATAACAATTAAAATTGTTTTTTTTTCTTTTTACATTTTTTTTTCTTTCCATGATGATCTTGGGATGGAACTCAGTATTCTTCTTCCTCCAAACACGACGAGTTGAGTTTATACCCAAATGGATACATGGATGATACAGGAGAGGATTGGGAGAATGTCATGTGGTCAGATGAAACCAAAATAGAACTTTTTGGTATTAACTCAACTCGTCGTGTTTGGAGGAAGAAGAATACTGAGTTGCATCCCAAGAACACCATACCTACTGTGAAGCATAGGGGTGGAAACATGCTTTGGGGCTGTTTTTCTGCTAAGGGGACAGGACGATTGATCCGTGTTAAGGAAAGAATGAATGGGGCCATGTATCATGAGATTTTGAGCCAAAACCTCCTTCCATCAGTGAGAGCTTTGAATGGTTGACCAAATACTTATTTTCCACCATAATTTACAAATATATTTTTTAAATTTCCTACAATGTGGAATTCCTGGATTTTTTTTCACATTCTGTCTCTCACAGTTGAAGTGTACCTATGATGAAAATTACAGACCTCTGTCATCATTTTAAGTAGGAGAACTTGCAAAATCGGTGGCTGACTAAATACTTTTTTGCCCCACTGTAGATATCCATCCATCCATTTTCTACCGCTTATTCCCTTTTGGGGTCGCGGGGGGCACTGGCGCCTATCTCAGCTACAATCGGGCGGAAGGCGGGGTACACCCTGGACAAGTCGCCACCTCATCGCAGGGCCAACACAGATAGACAGACAACATTCACACACTAGGGACCATTTAGTGTTGCCAATCAACCTATCCCCAGGTGCATGTCTTTGGAAGTGGAAGGAAGCCGGAGTACCCGGAGGGAACCCACGCATTCACGGGGAGAACATGCAAACTCCACACAGAAAGATCCCGAGCCTGGATTTGAACCCAGGACTACAGGAACTTCGTATTGTGAGGCAGACGCACTAACCCCTCTGCCACCGTGAAGCCCCCCCCTGTAGATATATATATATATATATATATATATATATATATATATATATATATATATATATATATATATATATATATATATATATATATATATATATATATATATATATATATATAATATGTATGTATATGTGTGTGTGTATATGTGTATGTGTGTATATATATTACAAACCCCGTTTCCATATGAGGTCGAAAATTGTGTTAGATGTGAATATAAATACAATGATTTGCAAATCCTTTTCAATCCATAATTAATTGAATGCACTACAAAGACAAGATATTTGATGTTCAAACACATAAACTTTATTTTTTTTGCAAATAATAATTAACTTAGAATTTCATGGCTGTAACACGTGCCAAAGTAGTTGGGAAAGGGCATGTTCACCACTGTGTTACATCACCTTTTCTTTTAACAACACTCAAAAAACGTTTGGGAACTGAGGAAACTAATTGTTGAAGCTTTGAAAGTGGAATTCTTTCCCATTCTTGTTTTATGTAGAGCTTCAGTCGTTCAACAGTTCAACCTGTCGTATTTTACGCTTCATAATGCGCCACACATTTTCGATGGGAGACAGGTCTGGACTGCAGGCGGGCCAGGAAAGTACCCGCTTTCTTTTCCTATGAAGCCACGCTGTTGTAACACGTGGCTTGGCATTGTCTTGCTGAAATAAGTCCATGATAACGTTGCTTGGATGACAACATATGTTGCTCCAAAACCTGTATGCACCTTTCAGCATTAATGGTACCTTCATAGATGTGTAAGTTACCCATGCCTTGGGAACTAATACACCCCCATACCATCACAGATGCTGGCTTTTGAACTTTGCGCCTATAACAATCCGGATGGTTATTTTTCCTCTTTTTTCCGGAGGACACCACGTCCACAGTTTCCAAATATAATTTGAAATGTGGACTCGTCAGACCACAGAACACTTTTCCACTTTACATCAGTCCATCTTGGATGATCTCGGGCCCAGCGAAGCCAGCGGCGTTTCCGGGTATTATTGATAAATGGGTTTTGCTTTGCATAGTAGAGTTTAATTTGCACTTACAAATGTAGCGACCAACTGTAGTTACTGACAGTGTTTTTTTGAAGTAATCCTGAGCCCATGTGGTGATGTCCTTCACACACTGATGTCGGTTTTTGATGCAATTCGACCTGAGGAATCAAAGGTCCGTAATATCATTGCTTATGTGCAGTGATTTCTCCATATTTTCTGAACCTTTTGATGATTTTATGGACCGTGGATGGTAAAATCCCTAAATTCCTTGCAATAGCTCGTTGAGAAATGTTCTTCTAAAACTGTTCGACAATTTGCTTACAAATTGGTGACCCTCACACCATCCTTTTTTGTGAATTACTTAGCATTTCCTGGAAGCTGCTTTTATACTCAATCATGGCACCCACCTGTTCCCAATTAGCCTGCACACCTGTGGGATGTTCCATATAAGTGTTTGATGAGCATTCTTTAACTTCATCAGTATTTATTGCCACCTTTCCCAACTTCTTTGTCACGTGTTGCTGGCATCAAATTCTAAAGTTGATGATTATTTGCAAAAAAAAAAATCAGTTTGAACATCAAATATGTTGTCTTTGTAGCATATTCAACTGAACATGGGTTGAAAATGATTTGCAAATCATTGTATTCCGTTTATATTTACATCCAACACAATTGTCCAACTCGTGTGGAAACGGGGTTTGTATATATGTGTGTATATATGTATATATATATATATATTTTATATATATATATATGTATATATATATATGTGTGTATATTTAGTGGAAATGTAAATTTTTGTATCCTTTCTACGTGTTTCAGAGTCCTCTACTACAGTGTATGTATGTTACGTCCTGATAAAGAATTGTTTGCCAACACTGTGTCACTTCTGCTCCCCTTCCCCGTGTCTTCATGCACCTACCATCCCTCCTCACCTGTGCACGCCGGCGGCCTGCAATTACCTGCGTGCATGTGACTGACTGCTGGCGACATCATGGCACAGCCATTTGAGGGTTTTTAGCAGCAGCAGGAGCGTCCGCCACCCCGGTGTGTGCCACGGGGCCGTCTAACGGTGCAGAAAATATAAGCTGGCAAAGTCATCAAACCTCCTTTTGCAGCCGCTCGCTGTTCTATTTTGGAGCACTCTCCGCCGACTGTGCGCAGGGCGGATCCACGCTCCGGTTCGGCGTGCGATGCAAATGAGCCCCTTGCTGATCGTAGAGAGGAAATAAGGGGGGGGGGGGGTGTCTACTTTAATCCTTTTGGAAGTTACCTGCCATGTGGAGAGTAAATGCATCCTGTTGTTAAATACTACATTACCTCCCTGTGAACTCATCATTGGTTTCTTCTTCAGGTGTGGCGTCTGCAGGAAGCATCTAGAAGTCCATTTCTCAGAATTGGGCTCATTGCCTCTGCAAAATGTCCTCATAAAGCTGCACAGGTAATTAAACAAGCACATATGGTGTCATTGCGGGGGTGGGGGTGCTGACTATTTAAAAGAAGTAAGATGACAATAAACACAAGCAGGTGGATTTTACATCAGGAAGGAAAAATATATCCATCCATCCATTTTCTACCGCTTATTCCCTTTCGGAGTCGCGGGGGGCGCTGGCGCCTATCATATTTTTACATTATATTCGGCTTTTAAACGAGGCTTGTAATTTAAAAAAAAAAGTTATTTTGCATCCAGGGGCAGCACGGTGTTACAGGGGTTAATGCATGTGCCTCACAATACGAAGGTCCTGAGTAGTCCTGAGTTCAATCTGTGTGGAGTTTGCATGTTCTCCATGTGACTGTGTGGGTTCCCTCCGGGTACTCCGGCCTCCTCCCACCTCCAAAGACATGCACCTGGGGATAGGCCCCTCCCACCTCCAAAGACATGCACCTGGGGATAGGCCCCTCCCACCTCCAGAGACATGCACCCGGGGATAGGCCGCTCCAACCTCCAAAGACATGCCCTAAGGATAGGCCCCTCCCACCTCCAAAGACATGCACCTCCCACCTCCAGAGACATTCCCCTGGGAATAGGCTCCACCCACCTCCAAAGACATGCGCCTAGGGATAGGCCCCTCCCACCTCCAGAGACATGCACCTGGGGATGGGCCGCTCCCGCCTCCAAAGACATGCCCCTAAGGATAGGCCCCTCCCACCTCCAAAGACATGCACCTGGGGATAGGCCCCTCCCACCTCCAAAGACATGCCCCCGTGGATAGAACCCTCCCACTTCCAATGACATGCACCTGGGGATAGGCCGCTCCCACCTCCAAATACATGCCCCTAAGGATAGACCCCTCCCACCTCCAAAGACATGCACCTGGGGATAGCCCCTCCCACCTCCAGAGACATGCACCTGGGGATAGGCCCCTCCAAAGACATGCACCTGGGGATAGGCCCCTCCCACTTCCAAAGACATGCACCTGGGGATGGGCCACTCCCACCTCCAAAGACATGCCCCTGGGGATAGGCCCCTCCCACGACCAATAACATGCACCTGGGGATAGGCCCCTCCCACCTCCAAAGACATGCACCTGGGGATAGGCCCCTCCCACCTCCAAAGACATGCCCCTGGGAATAGGCCCCTCCCACCAACAGAGACATGCACCTGGGGATAGGCCCCTCCCACCTCCAAAGACATTCACCTGGGGATAGGCCCCTCCCACCTTCAATGACATGCACCTGGGTATAAGCCCCTCCCACCTCCAAATACATGCCCCTCCCACTTCCAGAGACATGCACCTGGGGATAGGCCCCTCCCAACTCCAAAGACATGCACCTGGGGATAGGCCCCGCCCACCTCCAAAGACATGCACCTGGGGATAGGCCCCTCCCACCTCCAAAGACATGCCCCTGGGGATAGGCCCCTCCCACCTCCAGAGACATGCACCTGGGGATAGGCCCCTCCCAACTCCAAAGACATGCACCTGGGGATAGGCCCCTCCCACCTCCAAAGACATGCACCTGGGGATAGGCCCCTCCCACCTCCAAAGACATGCACCTGGGGATAGGCCCCCCCACCTCCAAAGACATGCCCCTGGGGATAGGCCCCTCCCACCTCCAAAGAAATGACCCTGGGGATAGGCCCCTCCCACCTCCAAAGACATTCACCTGGGGATAGGCCCTTCCCGCCTCCAAAGACATTCACCTGGGGATAAGCCCCTCCCACCTCCAAAGACATTCACCTGGGGATAGGCCCCTCCCACCTCCAAAGACATTCACCTGGGGATAGGCCCCTCCCACCTCCAAAGACATGCACCTAGGGATAGGCCCGTCCCACCTCCAAAGACATTCACCTGGGGATAGGCCCCTCCCACCTCCAAAGACATGCACCTGGGGATAGGCCCCTCCCACCTCCAAAGACATGCACCTGGGGTTAGGTTGATTGGCATTAAACGGACCCGAGTTTGTGAATGTTGTCTGTCTATCTGTGTTGGCCCTGCGATAGGGTAGCGACTTGTCCAGGGTGTATCCCGCCTCCCGCCCGAATCCAGCACCACTCCCGACTCCAAAGGGGACAAGCGGTAGAAAAGGGATGGTTGCATGGATTTTGCATCCAGAGTTAGGGGTTAGTGGTTCCTCTCTTTAAGAAGGGGAACCGGAGCGTGTGGTCCAACTATCCTGGTAACACACTCCTCAGACTTCCCGGTGAGGTCTGTTCAGGTGTACTGGAGAGGAGGCTACGCCAGATAGTCCAACCTTGGATTCAGGAGGAACAGTGTGGTTTTTGTCCTGGTCGTGAAACTGTGGACCTGATCTATACTCTCGGCAGGGTTCTTGAGGGTGCATGGGAGTTTGCCCAACCAGTCTACATGTGCTTTGTGGACTTGGAGAAGGCATTCCACCGTGTCCCTCGGGAAGTCCTGTGGGGAGTGCTCAGAGAGTATGGGGTATCGCACTGTCTGATTGTGGCGGTCCCCTCTTTGTATGATCAGTGTCAGAGCTTGGTCCACTTTGCCGGGAGTAAGTCGGACCCGTTTCCGGTGAGGATTGGACTCCGCCAAGGCTGCCCTTTGTCACCCATTCTGTTCATAACTTTTATGGACAGATTTTTCTAGGAGTTAAAGGGATTTGGTCCAGTGGCTGCAGGATTAGGTCTCTGCTTTTTGCAGATGATGTGGTCCTGATGGCTTCATCTGGCCAGGATCTTCAGCTCTCACTGGATTAGTTCACAGAGTGTGACACGACTGGGATGGACCTCCATGTCCATGGTTCTCGCCCGGGAAAAGGTGGAGTGCCATGTCTGGGTTGGGGAGGAGACCCTGCCCCAAGTGGAGGAGTTCAAGTACCTCGGAGTCTTGTTCACAATTGAGGGAAGAGTGGATGGTGAGGTCGACAGGCAGATCGGTGCGGCGTATTCAGTAATGCGGACGCTGTATCGATCCGTTGTGGTGAAGAAGGAGCTGAGCCGGAAAGCAAAGCTCTCAATTTACCAGTCGATCTACCTATGGTCATGAGCTTTGGGTTTTGACAGAAAGGACAAGATCACGGGTACAAGCGGCTGGAATGAGTTTCCTCCGCCGGTTGGCGGGTCTCTCCCTAAGAGATAGGGTGAGAAGCTCTGCCATCAAAGTAAAGCCACTGCTCCTCCACATGGAGAGGAGCCAGATTAGGTGGTTCGGGCATCTGGTCAGGATGCCACACTGAAGGTGTTTGGGACATGTCCGACCGGTAGGAGGCCACGGGGAAGACCCAGGACACGTTAGGAAGACTATGTCTCCCGGCTGGCCTGGGAACGCCTCGGCATCCCCCGGGAGTAGCTGGATGAAGTGGCTGGGGAGAGGAAAGTCTGGGCTTCCCTACTTAGGCTGTTGCCCCCGCGACCCAACCTCAGATAAGCAGAGGAAGATGGATGGATGGATATTGCATTCAACTTTCGGTACTTTTTTAGGTGCGTACCGAATTCGGTCATTACAACCAGGTATCGATTCGGGTAAAATCAAAACGGTATCATAGTTCAAGACCTTTGTTGCCCGTGACGCCACTCAAACACTTGGCAGGAAAACAAGCACCTAAGCAACTGCCTCCTGGTAATGTTGCAATTTCCCCACGCCAACAAAGAAAGCGTGCCTGATATAAAATGCCGCAACATACAGTAAGGCTTTACTTTTTTACCAAAATGTGCTCGCACTGTCAGGACAGATCAGGTCAGGGTTCCTGTGTTGGGTGTTTGGTTCCTTTGTTTTTGGTTCTACTTCCTGTTTTAGGTTTCGCCTCAGCCTTAGTTTTTCGTGCCTGCTGGATAATTTAGGCCTTATTTGCTTTGTGCTTTAGTCTACCAAGTGTATCATTTTCGGTGCACTCACGGCTGCACTCGTTTTTTGGTTTTGTACATTAAATGCATGTTTGCCTGCACGCAGTTTCTGCATCTGGGTTCCACAACTACCGCTACCACGCCGCCACGTGACAATCTCTATGATGATTTACATTGGCTATGTATACGGGGCGATATAGCTTGGTTGGTAGAGCGGCCGTGCCAGCAACTTGAGGGTTGCAGGTTCGATCCCCGCTTCCGCCATCATAGTCACTGCCGTTGAGTCCTTGGGCAAGACACTTTACCCACCTGCTCCCAGTGCCACCCACACTGGTTTAAATGTAAAAATTAGATATTGGGTTTCACTATGTAAAGCGCTTTGAGTAATTAGAGAAAAAGCGCTATATAAATATAATTCACTTCACTTCACTATGGCATGAAATGATTAGAATTAGCAATTTTACACAGCACCTCCAAATTTGGTAGTGGAAAGAACACTTAAGATGCACGTTTAAATCAAACAGCAAGTGTGTATTAAGTACAATACTTACAGTATAAACACTTCTTAAAGGTAAAGGACCACTAATAGTCACACACACACACACACACACACACACACAAACACACACTAGGTATGGTGAAATTACTCTCTGCATTTGACACATCTTTTCGTTCCACCCTCCGGTAGGTGAGGAGAGCAGTGAGCAGCAGCTGTGGCCCCGCCCGGGATTCATTTTTGCTGATTCAACCCCCAATTCTGACCCTTGATGCTGAGTGCCAAGCAAGGAGGTAATGGGTCCCATTTTTTCATAGTATTTGTATGACTCGGCCGGGGTTTGAACTCACAACCTACCGATCTCAGGGCGGACACTCTAACCACCAGGCCCTTTAAGAATGCCATCCATCCATCCATCCATTTTCTACCGCTTATTCCCTTTCGGGGTCGCGGGGGGCACTGGCGCTTATCTCAGCAACAATCGGGCGGAAGGCGGGGTACACCCTGGACAAGTCGCTGCCTCATCGCAGGGCCCTTTAAGAATGCCATTGCTTTAAAAAAATACCATTGTAAGTTAATAATTCTAACACAAACATTCGAAAATGTGTTGGCTTATTAACTAGTGCTGATTACATTACGATAGTGCGTACAAATATGCATGTCAACACTCTAGATGTCATAAAAGATGAACTGTTTTAGTTATATTGTAAAACTTAAAAACGTTACTTGGAGTGATGAATTAAGAATCCACACGGGTAGAAACGCTGTGGACGGTTAGAGGACTGCACGGCAACCTACTTCTGGTTGAAAGCACTAAATGGAAGAACACCACAGCACCTGCAGTGGGCAAACACGTCCAAAAGATGGCGACGTAGCACAAACAACAACTTACTTGTTGGTTTATTTTTCAACTATTTGTATTTTTGCCTCCAGCAAAAAAAAAATCTATTAATTAGCCGCAACATCTTATAGGCTGCAGGGTACAAAGCGTAGGAAAAAGGTATTTACGGTACATGGAAACAAGACTGAGAAGTGAAAGAAAACAAGATGTAAAAATTTACAAGCGCAATTATCGAAATGTCATTTTGTTATTAAACAATTCACATACAAACCAAAAATGGTGTTACGAGCAGAGGAACATGTTCGGCAGCGCATACACAGAGTACTTACAAGTAGACACAGTGTGTAGACAGAAAAGGCTTAAAAAGTAAATATAAAGGTGAAGTTATAACACTAAAACACCCTCAGAAAGGCTGGCTAGTGTCTAAAGTTCAGTGATTCAGCTACTTCCAAATAACTAATCCTCGCCTCCATGGCGACAGATAAGGTATCATTATCACTGGAGGACGAGGAAAAGCTAAACGTGCTTCACCACACACCGCACCGAAGCACACCGGCGTCACAATGTAAACAAACGCCATGGGTGGATCTACACTTAAAATCCACTGCAATGATACCAAGTACAGGAGCGTATCTAGTCGATACTACTATGATTACATCGATATTTTTGGTTTTTAAAAATGTATATTATGTTTATTAACTCAGGAACTACGTCCCTGGACACATGAAGACTTTAAATATAGGCAATGTATGATCCTGTACCTACTTGGTATCGGATCGATACCTAAATGTGTGGTATCATCCAAAACTAATGTAAAGTATCAAAGAAGAAAAGAATAAGTGATTATTACATTTTAACAGTGGTGTGGATTGAACATGTTAAAACAGAAAATAAGCAGATATTAACAGTGAATGAATAAGTAAATTAATAATCTATTTTTACAGTTTGTCCTTTATAATGTAGACAAAATAATAAGTGTATAAATGACACAATATGTTACTGCAGACTAATTAGGAGTCTTTGTTTGTTTACTTACTACTAAAAGACAAGTTGTCTAGTATGTTCACTATTTTATTTAAGGACTATATTACAATAATAAACATATGTTTCATGTACCCTAAGATTTTTTGTTAAAATAAAGCCAATAATGCAATGATACCAAGTACGAGAGCGTATCTAGTCGATACTACTATGATTATATTTATTAAATCTTTGTTGTCATCGCAAAATCTTTTTTTCATTTTTAAAAAATGTATATTATGTTCATAAACTCAGGAAATACGTCACTGGACACATGAGGACTTTGAATATGACCAATGTATGATCCTGTAACTACTTGGTATCGGATCGATACATAAATGTTTGGTATCATCCAAAACTAATGTAAAGTATCGTAGAAGATAAGAATGAGTGTTTATTATATTTTAACAGAAGCGTAGATTGAACATAAGAAGATATTAACAGCAAATGAACAAGGAGATTAATTATCAATTTTTACAGTTTGTCCCTCATAATGTAGACGAGATAATAGGTGTATAAATGACACAATATGTTCCTGCATACGTCAGCAGACTAATTAGGAGTCTTTGTTTGTTTACTTACTACTAAAATACAAGTTGTCTAGTATGTTCACTATTTCATTTAAGTACTAAATTACAATAACAAACAAATATTTAATGTACCCTAAGGTTTGTTGTTAAAATAAAGCCAATAATGACATTTGTTTGTGGTCCCCATTATGTATGAAAGTATGGAAAAGTATCAAAATACATTTTGGTTCCGGTACCAGTACCAAAATATTGGTATCGGGACAACACGAGAACACCACTAGTAATTTCAACATTATTCCGAACCTTATTTTAAAAAATCTTCCACGTTATCATATTTTTTCCAAAAACTAGACTTAAAAATGAGGGGATGCTTTACATTTAGTATGGTCTAATATTCGGGGTCAATACGAGTGGTGTTTCATCATATTATCAGGCATTTATTAGGGGTTTAGATTTAGGTGGGAGGGTTTCATTTGTTACTGCATATGTTAGCAGACTAATTAGGAACCTTTGTTTGTTTACTTACTACTAAAAGACAAGTTGTCTAGTATGTTAACTATTTTATTTAAGGACTAAATTGCAATAATAAACATATGTTTCATGTACCCTAAGATTTGTTGTTAAAATAAAGCCAATAATGACATTTGTTTGTGGTCCCCATTATGTATTAAAGTACGGAAAAGTATCAAAATACATTTTGGTCCTGGTATCAGTACCAAAATATTGGTTTTGGGACAACACGAGAACACCACTAGTAATTTCAACATTATTCCGGACCTTATTTAAAAAAATATTCCATGTTATCATATTTTTTCCAAAAAACAGTCTTGAAAATGAGGGGATGCGTTACATTTGGTATGGTCTAATATTCGGGGGTCAATACGAGTGGTGTTTCATCATATTATCAGGCATTTATTAGGGGTTTAGGTTTAGGTGGGAGGGTTTTATTTGTTTCTGCAAATGTTAGCAGACTTATTAGGAGTCTTTGTTTGTTTACTTACTACTAAAAGACGAGTTTTGTAGTATGTTCACTATTTTTTTAATGACTAAATTACAATAACAAACATATATTTGAAGTACCCTAAGGTTTGTTGTTAAAATAAAGCCAATAATGACATTTGTTTGTGGTCCCCATTATGTACGAAAGTATGGAAAAGTATCAAAATACATTTTGGTGTGGTATCAAAATATTGGTATCGGGACAACACGAGAACACCACTAGTAATTTCAACAATATTACGAACCTTATTTAAAAAAATCTTCCATGTTATCATATTTTTTCCAAAAACTAGTCTTGAAAATGAGGTGATACGTTATGGGACTAAAATGCAATAAATAACATATGTTTCATGTACCCTAAGATTTGTTGTTAAAATAAAGCCAATAATGACATTTGTTTGTGGTCCCCATTATGTATGAAAGTATGGAAAAGTATCGAAATACATTTTGGTCCCGGTAACAGTACCAAAATATTGGTATCGGGACAACACGAGAACACCACTAGTAATTTCAACAATATTACCAAATTTCTTTGAAGAAATTGTGCCTGTTATATTATTTTTTTCCAAAAACTAGTATTGAAAATGAGGGGATACGCTACATTTGGTATGGTCTAGTATTCGGGGTCAATACGAGTGGTGTTTCATCATATTATCAGGCATTTATTAGGGGTTTAGATTTAGGTGGGAGGGTTTCATTTGTTACTGCATATGTTAGCAGACTAATTAGGAGTCTTTGTTTGTTTACTTACTACTAAAAGACAAGTTGTCTAGTATGTTCACTATTTTATTTAAGGACTAAATTGCAATAAATCACATATGTTTCATGTACCCTAAGATTTGTTGTTGAAATAAAGCCAATAATGACATTTGTTTGTGGTCCCCATTATGTATGAAAGAATGGAAAAGTATCAAAATACATTTTGGTCCCGGTACCAGTACCAAAATATTGGTATCGGGGCCACACGAGAACACCACTAGTAATTTCAACAATATTACCAACCTTCTTTAAAGAAATCTTGCAAGTTACCTTATTTTTTCCAAAAACTAGTCTTGAAAATGAGGTTATTCGTTACATTTGGTATGGTCTAATATTCGGGGTCAATACGAGTGGTGTTTCATCATATTATCAGGCATTTATTAGGGGTTTAGATTTGGGTGGGAGGGTTTCATTTGTTACTGCATATGTTAGCAGCTAAATTAGGAGCCTTTTTTTGTTTACTTCTACTAAAAGACAAGTTGTCTAGTATGTTCACTATTTTATTTAAGGACTAAATTGCAATATTAAACATATATTTCGTGTACCCTACATTTTTTTTGTTAAAATTAGGCCAACAATGCCATTTTTTGTGGCCCCCTTTATTTACAAAAGTACCGAAAAGTATCGAAATACATTTTGTTACTGTTAGCAGTACCAAAATATTGGTATCGGGACAACACGAGAACACCACTAGTATTTTCAACAATATTACGAACCTTCTTTAAAAAAAAAATCCTGCATGTTATTGTATCTTTTACAAAAACTAGTATTGAAAATGAGGGGATACGTTACATTTGGTATGGTCTAATATTTGGGGTCAATACGAGTGGTGTTTCATCATATTATCAGGCATTTATTAGGGGTTTAGGTTTAGGTGGGAGGGTTTCATTTGTTACTGCATATGTTAGCAGACTAATTAGGAGTCTTTGTTTGTTTACTTACTAATAAAAGACACGTTGTTTAGTATGTTCACTACCTTATTTAATGACTAAATTGCAATAAATAACATATGTTTCATGTACCCTAAGATTTGTTGTTGAAATAAAGCCAATAATGACATTTGTTTGTGGTCCCCATTATGTATGAAAGAATGGAAAAGTATCAAAACACATTTTGGTCCCGGTACCAGTACCAAAATATTGGTATCGGGACAACACGAGAACACCACTAGTAATTTAAACAATGTTCCGAACCTTATTTAAAAAAATCTTGCATGTTATCATATTTTTTCCAAAAACGAGTCTTGAAAATGAGGGGATGCGTTACATTTGGTATGGTCTAATATTTGGGGGTCAATAAGAGTGGTGTTTCATCATATTATCAGGCATTTATTAGGGGTTTAGATTTAGGTGGGAGGGTTTCATTTGTTACTGCATATGTTAGCAGACTAATTAGGAACCTTTGTTTGTTTACTTACTACTAAAAGACAAGTTGTATACGTATTGTTGCATTTTAACAACTGTATTTTTGATAATTGAGGTAAACTATTGGTTTTGTTCATGATCAATAGCGCTTTTTCTATTGGTATTTGTATTGCTCCAGTTTTAGTGTAAAAATGCTCATTGTCATTACTATATTATTATTTATTTCGCTAACTGCTTATTTGCTATCACTTTTACGATCATATTTGTACATATCGTATGTGCTGGTGTTGTTCTATTGTTGTTGTTGTTGTTATTGTTGTATTCGCTGTTGTTGTTTTAGTCTCTCTGTCTAATTCCCTTCTTATCCCCACATATTCCCCCTCTGTCTTCCTTTTTTTTTCTCTTTCTATCCCCTCCTGCTCCGGCCCGGCTGCACCAAATGATAATATAAATACATTTAATAAAGTCAAATTCAAATAAGGCAACAAGAGAAGTATCCTACACTTCTCTTTTGTAAAGTAAATATGAACAGCCTGAGAAGCTGGACAGGACAAAAAAACTAAACAAAAAGACAAGTTGTCTAGTATGTTCACTATTTTATTTAAGGACTAAATAGGACTAAAGTACCCTAAGTTTTGTTGTTAAAATAAAGCCAATAATGACATTTGTTTGTGGTCCCCATTTTGTATGAAAGTATGGAAAAGTATCAAAATACATTTTGGTGTGGTACCAAAATATTGGTATCGGGACAACACCACTAGTAATTTCCCCCCCCAAAAAAACCTCCTCCATTGCGGAGTTGTCACCATGATGGGGGAGAGGCCCGAAATAGCGACATGAAGCACAGCCAGCACAAAAGAATCCCTCGGCCATGTTCGGCACGCCCGACTTCCCAAAAATTGGAAGAGGAAGAGTCAGAGGCGGTCTACCTGCTCTGCAAATAGCAACTGTGGTAGTCAAGCAGATGGGGGATCAATGGATGACAGAATCTCCTCCCGGATAACGGCGATGGCGAGATAAACCCAAAATAATGGTGCGTGAGAGGCAGACCAGGTGGTGCATGAGTCGTGTAGATATATCAGCCTTTTGCCCTCGTTTTTACCCTGTAAAATCAGTCCTGTCGGAAGAAATATTCAAATTTGTGATTGTGAAGCGACTCTCACCAGTGTTGTCTCTGTGTATTTTGATACTTGATACTTTCATACATAATGGGGACCACAAACAAATGTAATTATTGGCTTTATCTGAACAACAAATCTTAGGGTACCTGAAACATATGTTTATTATTGTAATTCAGTCCTTGAATAAAATAGTGAACATACTAGGCAACTTGTCTAGTATAAAGACCATACCAATGTCTTCATTTTCAAGACGGGTTTTGGGAAAAAATATGATAACATGGAAGATTGCTGTTTTTAAAAGGTTTGTAATATTGTTTAAATTACTGAAGGGGGCGTGGCCTCCAGCTCTGCCTGAATTTCGGGAGAAAATTTGTCCGGGGAGGTTTACGGGAGAGGCGCTGAATTTCGGGAGTCTCCCGGAAAATTTAGGAGGGTTGGCAAGTATGGGTGTGGGTCCAGGTGGGGCTTGACTGTAGGGCGGAGTTGTTCCAGGACCCACCTCTCCATGGTCTTAATGATATGGAGAGGTTAGAGCCACCGGCCTGTAGTCACTCACTCACTCACTCACTCCAGCTCTGCCTGAATTTCGGGAGATTCTCGGGAGAAAATTTGTCCCGGGAGGTTTTCGGGAGAGGCGCTGAATTTCGGGAGTCTCCCGGAAAATTTGGGAGGGTTGACAAGTATGCGTGTGGGTCCAGGTGGGGCTTGACTGTAGGGCGGAGTTGTTCCGGGACCAACCTCTCCATGGTCTTCATGATATGGGGAGGTTAGAGCCACCGGCCTGTAGTCACTCACTCAGGCGCTCACTCCAGCTCTGCCTGAATTTCGGGAGATTTTCGGGAGAAAATTTGTCCCGGGAGGTTTACGGGAGAGGCGCTGAATTTCGGGAGTCTCCCGGAAATTTTGGGAGGGTTGGCAAGTATGGGTGTGGGTCCAGGTGGGGCTTGACTGTAGGGCGGCGTTGTTCCAGGACCCACCTCTCCATGGTCTTAATGATATGGGGAGGTTAGAGCCACCGGCCTGTAGTCACTCACTCACTCACTCACTCACTCACTCACTCACTCCAGCTCTACCTGAATTTCGGGAGATTTTCGGGAGAAAATTTGTCCCGTGAGGTTTACGGGAGAGGTGCTGAATTTCGGGAGTCTCCCGGAAATTTTGGGAGGGTTGGCAAGTATGGGTGTGGGTCCAGGTGGGGCTTGACTGTAGGGCGGAGTTGTTCCAGGACCCACCTCTCCATGGTCTTCATGATATGGGGAGGTTAGAGCCACCGGCCTGTAGTCACTCACTCACTCACTCCAGCTCTGCCTGAATTTCGGGGAGATTTTCGGGAGAAAATTTGTCGCGGCAGGTTTACGGGAGAGGCGCTGAATTTCGGGAGTCTCCCGGAAAATTTAGGAGGGTTGGCAAGTATGGGTGTGGGTTCAGGTGGGGCTTGACTGTAGGGCGGAGTTGTTCCAGGACCCACCTCTCCATGGTCTTAATGATATGGGGAGGTTAGAGCCACCGGCCTGTAGTCACTCACTCACTCACCCACTCACTCACTCCAGCTCTGCCTGAATTTCGGGAGATTTTCGGGAGAAAATTTGTCCCGTGAGGTTTACGGGAGAGGTGCTGAATTTCGGGAGTCTCCCGGAAATTTTGGGAGGGTTGGCAAGTATGGGTGTGGGTCCAGGTGGGGCTTGACTGTAGGGCGGAGTTGTTCCAGGACCCACCTCTCCATGGTCTTCATGATATGGGGAGGTTAGAGCCACCGGCCTGTAGTCACTCACTCACTCACTCCAGCTCTGCCTGAATTTCGGGGAGATTTTCGGGAGAAAATTTGTCGCGGCAGGTTTACGGAGAGGCGCTGAATTTCGGGAGTCTCCCGGAAAATTTAGGAGGGTTGGCAAGTATGGGTGTGGGTTCAGGTGGGGCTTGACTGTAGGGCGGAGTTGTTCCAGGACCCACCTCTCCATGGTCTTAATGATATGGGGAGGTTAGAGCCACCGGCCTGTAGTCACTCACTCACTCACCCACTCACTCACTCCAGCTCTGCCTGAATTTCGGGAGATTTTCGGGAGAAAATTTGTCCCGGGAGGTTTACGGGAGAGGCGCTGAATTTCGGGAGTCTCCCGGAAAATTTAGGAGGGTTGGCAAGTATGGGTGTGGGTCCAGGTGGGGCTTGACTGTAGGGCGGAGTTGTTCCAGGACCCACCTCTCCATGGTCTTAATGATATGGGGAGGTTAGAGCCACCGGCCTGTAGTCACTCACTCACTCACCCACTCACTCACTCCAGCTCTGCCTGAATTTCGGGAGATTTTCGGGAGAAAATTCGTCCCGTGAGGTTTACGGGAGAGGCGCTGAATTTCGGGAGTCTCCCGGAAATTTTGGGAGGGTTGGCAAGTATGGGTGTGGGTCCAGGTGGGGCTTGACTGTAGGGCGGAGTTGTTCCAGGACCCACCTCTCCATGGTCTTCATGATATGGGGAGGTTAGAGCCACCGGCCTGTAGTCACTCACTCACTCCAGCTCTGCCTGAATTTCGGGAGATTTTCGGGAGAAAATTTGTCCCGGGAGGTTTACGGGAGAGGCGCTGAATTTCGGGAGTCTCCCGGAAAATTTAGGAGGGTTGGCAAGTGGGTTTGGGTCCAGGTGGGGCTTGACTGTAGGGCGGAGTTGTTCCAGGACCCACCTCTCCATGGTCTTAATGATATGGGGAGGTTAGAGCCACCGGCCTGTAGTCACTCACTCACTCACTCACTCACTCAATCCAGCTCTGCCTGAATTTCGGGAGATTTTCGGGAGAAAATTTGTCCCGTGAGGTTTACGGGAGAGGCGCTGAATTTCGGGAGTCTCCCGGAAATTTTGGGAGGGTTGGCAAGTATGGGTGTGGGTCCACGTGGGGCTTGACTGTAGGGCGGAGTTGTTCCAGGACCCACCTCTCCATGGTCTTCATGATATGGGGAGGTTAGAGCCACCGGCCTGTAGTCACTCACTCACTCCAGCTCTGCCTGAATTTCGGGAGATTTTCGGGAGAAATTTTGTCCCGGGAGGTTTACGGGAGAGGCGCTGAATTTCGGGAGTCTCCCGGAAAATTTAGGAGGGTTGGCAAGTGGGTGTGGGTCCAGGTGGGGCTTGACTGTAGGGCGGAGTTGTTCCAGGACCCACCTCTCCATGGTCTTAATGATATGGGGAGGTTAGAGCCACCGGCCTGTAGTCACTCACTCACTCACTCACCCACTCACTCACTCCAGCTCTGCCTGAATTTCGGGAGATTTTCGGGAGAAAATTTGTCCCGTGAGGTTTACGGGAGAGGCGCTGAATTTCGGGAGTCTCCCGGAAATTTTGGGAGGGTTGGCAAGTATGGGTGTGGGTCCAGGTGGGGCTTGACTGTAGGGCGGAGTTGTTCCAGGACCCACCTCTCCATGGTCTTCATGATATGGGGAGGTTAGAGCCACCGGCCTGTAGTCACTCACTCACTCCAGCTCTGCCTGAATTTCGGGAGATTTTCGGGAGAAATTTTGTCCCGGGAGGTTTACGGGAGAGGCGCTGAATTTCGGGAGTCTCCCGGAAAATTTAGGAGGGTTGGCAAGTGGGTGTGGGTCCAGGTGGGGCTTGACTGTAGGGCGGAGTTGTTCCAGGACCCACCTCTCCATGGTCTTAATGATATGGGGAGGTTAGAGCCACCGGCCTGTAGTCACTCACTCACTCACTCACTCCAGCTCTGCCTGAATTTCGGGAGATTTTCGGGAGAAAATTTGTCCCGTGAGGTTTACGGGAGAGGCGCTGAATTTCGGGAGTCTCCCGGAAAATTTAGGAGGGTTGGCAAGTGGGTGTGGGTCCAGGTGGGGCTTGACTGTAGGGCGGAGTTGTTCCAGGACCCACCTCTCCATGGTCTTAATGATATGGGGAGGTTAGAGCCACCGGCCTGTAGTCACTCACTCACTCACTCACTCCAGCTCTGCCTGAATTTCGGGAGATTTTCGGGAGAAAATTTGTCCCGTGAGGTTTACGGGAGAGGCGCTGAATTTCGGGAGTCTCCCGGAAAATTTAGGAGGGTTGGCAAGTATGGGTGTGGGTCCAGGTGGGGCTTGACTGTAGGGCGGAGTTGTTCCAGGACCCACCTCTCCATGGTCTTAATGATATGGGGAGGTTAGAGCCACCGGCCTGTAGTCACTCACTCACTCACCCACTCACTCACTCCAGCTCTGCCTGAATTTCGGGAGATTTTCGGGAGAAAATTTGTCCCGTGAGGTTTACGGGAGAGGCGCTGAATTTCGGGAGTCTCCCGGAAATTTTGGGAGGGTTGGCAAGTATGGGTGTGGGTCCAGGTGGGGCTTGACTGTAGGGCGGAGTTGTTCCAGGACCCACCTCTCCATGGTCTTCATGATATGGGGAGGTTAGAGCCACCGGCCTGTAGTCACTCACTCACTCCAGCTCTGCCTGAATTTCGGGAGATTTTCGGGAGAAAATTTGTCCCGGGAGGTTTACGGGAGAGGCGCTTAATTTCGGGAGTCTCCCGGAAAATTTAGGAGGGTTGGCAAGTGGGTTTGGGTCCAGGTGGGGCTTGACTGTAGGGCGGAGTTGTTCCAGGACCCACCTCTCCATGGTCTTAATGATATGGGGAGGTTAGAGCCACCGGCCTGTAGTCACTCACTCACTCACTCACTCACTCAATCCAGCTCTGCCTGAATTTCGGGAGATTTTCGGGAGAAAATTTGTCCCGTGAGGTTTACGGGAGAGGCGCTGAATTTCGAGAGTCTCCCGGAAATTTTGGGAGGGTTGGCAAGTATGGGTGTGGGTCCACGTGGGGCTTGACTGTAGGGCGGAGTTGTTCCAGGACCCACCTCTCCATGGTCTTCATGATATGAGGAGGTTAGAGCCACCGGCCTGTAGTCACTCACTCACTCACTCACTCCAGCTCTGCCTGAATTTCGGGAGATTTTCGGGAGAAAATTTGTCCCAGGAGGTTTACGGGAGAGGCGCTGAATTTCGGGAGTCTCCCGGAAAATTTAGGAGGGTTGGCAAGTGGGTGTGGGTCCAGGTGGGGCTTGACTGTAGGGCGGAGTTGTTCCAGGACCCACCTCTCCATGGTCTTCATGATATGGGGAGGTTAGAGCCACCGGCCTGTAGTCACTCACTCACTCACTCACTCACTCACTCACTCCAGCTCTGCCTGAATTTCGGGAGATTTTCGGGAGAAAATTTGTCCCGTGAGGTTTACGGGAGAGGCGCTGAATTTCGGGAGTCTCCCGGAAATTTTGGGAGGGTTGGCAAGTATGGGTGTGGGTCCAGGTGGGGCTTGACTGTAGGGCGGAGTTGTTCCAGGACCCACCTCTCCATGGTCTTAATGATATGGGGAGGTTAGAGCCACCGGCCTGTAGTCACTCACTCACTCACTCACCCACTCACTCACTCCAGCTCTGCCTGAATTTCGGGAGATTTTCGGGAGAAAATTTGTCCCGTGAGGTTTACGGGAGAGGCGCTGAATTTCGGGAGTCTCCCGGAAATTTTGGGAGGGTTGGCAAGTATGGGTGTGGGTCCAGGTGGGGCTTGACTGTAGGGCGGAGTTGTTCCAGGACCCACCTCTCCATGGTCTTCATGATATGGGGAGGTTAGAGCCACCGGCCTGTAGTCACTCACTCACTCCAGCTCTGCCTGAATTTCGGGAGATTTTCGGGAGAAATTTTGTCCCGGGAGGTTTACGGGAGAGGCGCTGAATTTCGGGAGTCTCCCGGAAAATTTAGGAGGGTTGGCAAGTGGGTGTAGGTCCAGGTGGGGCTTGACTGTAGGGCGGAGTTGTTCCAGGACCCACCTCTCCATGGTCTTAATGATATGGGGAGGTTAGAGCCACCGGCCTGTAGTCACTCACTCACTCACTCACTCACTCCAGCTCTGCCTGAATTTCGGGAGATTTTCGGGAGAAAATTTGTCCCGTGAGGTTTACGGGAGAGGCGCTGAATTTCGGGAGTCTCCCGGAAATTTTGGGAGGGTTAGCAAGTATGGGTGTGGGTCCAGGTGGGGCTTGACTGTAGGGCGGAGTTGTTCCAGGACCCACCTCTCCATGGTCTTCATGATATGGGGAGGTTAGAGCCACCGGCCTGTAGTCACTCACTCACTCACTCACTCCAGCTCTGCCTGAATTTCGGGAGATTTTCGTGAGAAAATTTGTCCCGGGAGGTTTTCGGGAGAGGCGCTGAATTTCGAAAGTCTCCCGGAAAATTTGGGAGGGTTGGCAAGTATGGGTGTGGGTCCAGGTGGGGCTTGACTGTAGGGCGGAGTTGTTCCGGGACCCACATCTCCATGGTCTTAACGATATGGGGAGGTTAGAGCCACCGGCCTGTAGTCCTTTGACGTGCTGGGTCGCGTGCATTTGGGGATGGGGACCATGCATGAGGTTTTCCACAGTGTGGGGATTTTCTGCAGCCTAAGGCTGATGTTGAAGATGTGCTGGAGGACACCACACAGCTGTGGGGCGCAGGCTTTCAGCACCCTGGGGCTCACACCGCCTGTGTGAAACTTATTTAGCTGTGCGTTCACCTGTTCTGCAGACAGACACACTGGGGGGTCTCAGGTTGTTGGGGGAGTCATCATTCCGAGGGTGAGGTGTTAAGTGGGGGGAGGTAGTCGTTGGTGTTGGGGGGGCTGTGAGGCGGGGAGGGGGTCATGGATTCGTTTGCTGAAGTTGTCAGGGGCCCGGCTGCCATGTCTCTTGGGGGCGGGGGGGCAGGAGCTTGACAGAGCCACTGTGTCAAACCTGTTAAAGGGGACCATTATCACAATTTCAAAAGGGTTAAAAACAATAAAAATCAGTTCCCTGTTGTATTTTTTGAAGTTTTTTTCAAAATTTTACAGGTCCCCGAATATCCCTAAAAAAAGCTTTAAAGTGCTTGATTTTTGCTAGTTGCGATGCGACTATCCATTTCCCTGTGACGTCATACAGTGCTGCCAATGTAAACAAACAACGGCGAATAGCACAGCAAGATATAGCGACATTAGCTCGGATTCAGACTCGGATTTCAGCGACTTAAGCGATTCAACAGATTACGCATGTATTGAAACGGATGGTTGGAGTATGAAAGTATTGAAGAAGAAACTGAAGTTATTGAGTGAATAGCTATTGACGCTATTCATAGCCATAAATTGGCCGAATAGCTGCGTTAGCATCGCCGGTAAAATGTGCGGACCAATCGATCAGGAATTTCGCATCACGTGACACTGGAGCAACTTATATCCGTCGATTGGTAAGTGTTTTTTTCGCATTAAATGTGGGTGGAAGGAAAGGTAATATAGTTGCAAATGCATCTGCAGGTTATCCATACATCTCTGTGCCATGTCTGCTTTAGCACCGCCGGTAAATAGCATGTTAGCATCGATTAGCTGTCAGTCAACATATACAAAACTCACCTTTGTGAGTTTGTTGACTTTATAGTTGCAAATGCATCTGCGGGTTATCCATACATCTTTGTGCCATGTCTGCCTTAGCACCGCCGGTAATAGCATGTTAGCGTCGATTAGCGTAGCATGTTAGCATTGATTAGCTGGCAGTCACGCTGCAACCAAATATGTCTGATTAGCACATAAGTCATCATCAACAAAACTCACCTTTGTGATTTCGTTGACTTTATAGTTGCAAATGCATCTGCAGGTTATCCATACATCTCTGTGCCATGTCTGTCATCGCCGGTAAAATGTGGAGACACTCTGGCACATTCAATGGGGGTCTGGCGGCAGACACTTTTGCATCTTCGGGCCAGTGGTGCAACTTGAATCCCTCCCTGTTAGTGTTGTTACACCCTCCGACAACACACCGTCGAGGCATGATGTCTCCAAAGTTCCAAAAAATAGTCGAAAAAACGGAAAATAACAGAGCTGAGACCCGGTGTTTGCAATATTTTGAAAATGAAAATGGCGGCTGTATTACCTCGGAGACGTCACGTTCTGACGTCATCGCAAAAAGAGCAATAAACAGAAAGGCGTTTAATTCGCCAAAATTCACCCATTTAGAGTTCTGAAATCGGTTAGAAAAATTGATGGTCTTTTTTCTGCACCATCAAGTTATATATTGACGCTTACATAGGTCTGGTGATAATGTTCCCCTTTAAAGAACTGGTTTAGCTCTTAGTATCTTGTCGATTCTACTATAATTATGCCAATGTTTTTTGGCATCGCAACATTTTCTTTCGTTTAGCATTGAGATTGTCACGTTTTCCGGTACCGGTACCAAAATATTGGTATCAGCACAACACTATAATGTATATTTTCTGCTGGATCTACTGTCTTTTTTATACCGCCCTTTTTATGCAGTTGTTAAATATTCTGTGATTGAGATTTGTTATATATTGTATATTGTAAAAGGTCTCTTTGCCGTGAGGGTTCTCTTGAGCCCGAAAAGATCCTCCGTGAGCCGAGTAGACAGTTTGAATGCAATCTTTTTTATTACAACAGTCTGGAATTGCTTTCAGGCATGTCTCTCCCGCTCTCTGTCCAGCTCCCAACTCCCACAACGTGTCTCGACCCGGCTGCTGCTAATAAAGGCGACAGGTGATTAAATAACAAGGCCCACCTGGGCCATCAACTCGCCTGTCGCTGTCTTCGAGGCCGGTCCTTGCACACCCCGTCCGCAGCAGGCCCGCAGGCCACGCCCCCTCTACATATACAGTATGTTATATAAAAATATAATATAATCATATATATAATATATACTGTATAGTATGCTGTATAGACATTTATGTTATATTTTATATTGCCACTATGGTACATTTTAGTCTTAATTTTACCTGCATTATTCTTTCCATCCTTACCCTTTACATGTCTTGTAACTGAGCTACCGTGTGGAACAATTTCCCTTGTAGATCAAATTCTACAATCTGGTCGTGGTCTGACCTTTTGGAACGCATCATGATAACAAAAATTGAGGCACTAGTCCCTGGCTGGAGGGAAGATGTTTAAGTTGACTTCGGAGCACAATCACAAACAAAAAGATGACGTGGCGTCAAAGCCTCATTTCGGAAACGTCCAAGAACTTGTCTTCTTGGCGCGGTCCCTCGCTCCCGGGAAGAAGAAACATGAACAGTTGGGTCTTGCTGCAAATGAAAACCACTCAGGCGCTCATCGCAGAATTTTCTCATTAAAAAAAAAAAAAAAAGAAAAACAGGATAAAACACAATGTGGCTCGGACTCAATTAAAACTTGCCAAACTACTTCTACACTTATACAACCCAGTTTGTGTTTTAGCAAGTCAAATGTGATTTTTAAACATGACTGATTTGACTGCAGTCTGTATTTTAACACTGGATTGTTATTTTTATCATGGACACCTCTCAGATGTTAGTTTTTTTTTGTTTTTCCTTGGTTACTAAAGTACTCTTTTCACACCTCGGTGGACTTTTGAGGGAGGAAATAAGATGTGAGAAGTTCGAGGGGCAACTGATAAATAAGAACAACTAAATGCACTACACTGCATTTGATTGGTGCAACACAATTGAAATCTATTGTTGTCATTGTATTGAATCAAGTCAGAAGTCACCTGCGTGGTCGCCACCTGCTGGCCGGTGGTGCCATTGCACTTGGGAGATGACTTGCTCAGGAGTGAGTGAGTGAGTGAGTGAGTGAGTGAGTGAGTGGATGGACCTGGGAGTTAATGAATCTGGGGACGTCTCTGCGCTGTTGACCCGTCTCCGCTCGGGATGGGCTCCTGCTGGCTGCACTATGGACTGGACTCTCACACTATTATGTTAGATCCACTATGGACTGGACTCTCACTATTATGTTAGATCCACTATGGACCGGACTCTCACACTATTATGATAAATCCACTATGGACTGGACTCTCACTATTATGTTATATCCACTATGGACTGGACTCTCACTATTATGTTAGATCCACTATGGACTTGACTCTCACACTATTATGTTTGATCCACTATGGACAGGACTCTCACTATTATGTTAGATCCACTATGGACTGGACTCTCACACAATCATGTTAGATCACTATGGACTGGTCTTTCACTGTTTTGTTAGATCCACTATGGACTGGACTCTCACTATTATGTTAGGTTCACTATGGACTGTACTCGCACACTATTATGTTAGATCCACCATGGACTGGACTCTCACACTATTATGTTAGATCCACTATGGACTGGACTCTCACTCTTATGTTGGATCCACTATGGACTGGACTCTCACACTATTATGTTATATCTACTATGGACTGGACTCTCACACAATCATGTTAGAACACTATGGACTGGTCTTTCACTGTTTTGTTGGATCCACTATGGACTGGACTCTCACTCTTATGTTAGATCCACTATGGACTGGACTCTCACACTATTATGTTATATCTACTATGGACTGGACTCTCACACAATCAAGTTAGATCACTATGGACTGGTCTTTCACTGTTTTGTTGGATCCACTATGGACTGGACTCTCACTCTTATGTTAGATCCACTATGGACTGGACTCTCACACTATTATGTTATATCTACTATGGACTGGACTCTCACACAATCAAGTAAGATCACTATGGACTGGTCTTTCACTGTTTTGTTAGATCCACTATGGACTGGACTCTCACTGTTATGTTAGATCCACTATGGACTGGACTCTTACTATTATGATAGATCCACTATGGACTGGACTCTCACTGTTATGTTGGATCCACTATGGACTCGACTCTCACACTATTATGTTATATCTACTATGGACTGGACTCTCACACAATCATGTTAGATCACTATGGACTGCTCTTTCACTGTTTTGTTAGATCCACTATGGACTGGACTCTCACTGTTATGTTAGATCCACTATGGACTGGACTCTCACTATTATGTTGGATCCACTATGGACAGGACTCTCACTATTATGTTAGATCCACTATGGACTGGACTCTCACTATTATGTTAGATCCACTATGGACTGGACTCTCACTATTATGTTAGATCCACTATGGACTGGACTCTCACAATATTATGTTAGCTCCACTATGGACTGGACTCTCACTATTATGTTAGAGCCACTATGGACTGGACTGTCACTATTTTTGTTAGATCCACTATGGACTGGACTCTCACACTGTTATTTTAGATCCACTATGGGCTGGACTCTCACACTATTATGTTAGATCCACTATGGACTAGACTCTCACCCTATTATGTTGAATCCACTATGGACTGGACTCTCACTCTTATGTTAAATCCACTATGGACTGGACTCTCTCTATTATGTTAGATCCACTATGGACTGGACTCTCTCTATTATGTTAGATCCACTATGGACTGGACTCTCTCTATTATGTTAGATCCACTATGGACTGGACTCTCACTATTATGTTAGATCCACTATGGACTGGACTCTCACACTGTTATTTTAGATCCACTATGGACTGGACTCTCACACTATTATGTTAGATCCACTATGGACTAGACTCTCACCCTATTATGTTGAATCCACTATGGACTGGACTCTCACTCTCATGTTAAATCCACTATGGACTGGACTCTCTCTATTATGTTGGATCCGCTATGGACTGGACTCTCTCTATTATGTTAGATCCACTATGGACTGGACTCTCTCTATTATGTTAGATCCACTATGGACTGGACTCTCACTATTATGTTAGATCCACTATGGACTGGACTCTCACACTGTTATTTTAGATCCACTATGGACTGGACTCTCACACTATTATGTTAGATCCACTATGGACTAGACTCTCACCCTATTATGTTAGATCCACTATGGACTAGACTCTCACACTATTATGTTTGATCCACTATGGACTGGACTCTCACTATTATGTTATATCCACTATGGACTGGACTCTCACTATTATGTTAGCTCCACTATGGACTGGACTCTCACACTATTATGTTAGATCCACTATGGACTAGACTCTCACCCTATTATGTTAGATCCACTATAGAATGGACTCTCACACTATTATGTTTGATCCACTATGGACTGGACTCTCACTATTATGTTATATCCACTATGGACTGGACTCTCACTATTATGTTAGCTCCACTATGGACTGGACTCTCACACTATTATGTTAAATCCACTATGGACTGGACTCTCTCTATTATGTTAGATTCACTATGGACTGGACTCTCTCTATTATGTTAGATCCACTATGGACTGGACTCTCTCTATTATGTTAGATCCACTATGGACTGGACTCTCTCTATTATGTTAGATCCACTATGGACTGGACTCTCTCTATTATGTTAGATCCACTCTACGTCCACCGGTGGCCCAGGAGTGAAGGTATTTGGGGAGTGAATGAGTGAGTGGTATGACAGTGTGAAGTCATGTTGACGCTCCTGCAGGCATTGTCAGAATGCAGCTGCAGACCGCCTCATATAATTAATCAATTATTCAGCAGCCTGTTAATGTTTCATGAGTGAGGCTGCGGTCAATTACTAATGAATTGCGCTGCGATGAAACCACAAATCACACACTGTACACGGGGTGGTGTGTGCATACAGGAATCAATCAATCAATGTTTATTTATATAGTCCTAAATCACAAGTGTCTCAAAGGGCTGCACAAGCCACAAGGACATCCTCGGTTCAGCCCACTTAAGGGCAAGGAAAAACTCACCCCTGTGGCACGTCAATGTGAATGACTATGAGAAACCTTGGAGAGGACCGCAGTTGTAGGTGATCCTCCCCATCCAGGGGAGACCAGATGTAATGGACGTCGAGTTGGTCTGGCATAATATTGTTAGAGTCCAGTCCAAGGTGGATTTAGCATAATAGTGAGAGTCCAGTCCATAGTGCATCTGACATAATAGTGAGCGCCCAGTCCATAGTGGATCTGACATAATAGTGAGCGTCCAGTCCATAGTGGATCTAACATATTAGTGTGAGAGTCCAGTCCATAGTGGATCTAACATAACAGTGTGAGAGTCCAGTCCATAGTGGATCTAACATAATAGTGTGAGAGTCCAGTCCATAGTGGATCTAACATAAAAGTGTGAGAGTCCAGTCCATAGTGGATCCAACATAATAGTGAGAGTCAAGTCCATAGTGGATCTGACATAATAGTGAGCATCCAGTCCATAGTGGATTGAACATAATAGAGTGAGGGTCCAGTCCATAGTGGATCTAACATAATAGTGAGAGTCAAGTCCATAGTGGATCTGACATAATAGTGAGCATCCAGTCCATAGTGGATTGAACATAATAGAGTGAGAGTCCAGTCCATAGTGGATCTAACATAATAGTGTGAGAGTCCAGTCCATAGTGGATCTAACATAATAGTGAGAGTCAAGTCCATAGTGGATCTGACATAATAGTGAGCACCCAGTCCATAGTGGATTGAACATAATAGAGTGAGGGTCCAGTCCATAGTGGATCTAACATAATAGTGACAGTCCAGTCCAGTGTGGATCTAACATAATAGTGAGAGTCCAGTCCATAGTGGATCTAACATAATAGTGAGAGTCCAGTCCATAGTGGATCGAAATAATAGTGACTGTCCAGTCCATAGTGGATCTTACATAATAGTGAGAGTATAGACCATAGTGGATCTTACATAATAGTGAAAGGCCAGTCTATAGTGGATCTGACATAATAGTGAGGGTCCAGTCCATAGTGGATCTAACATAATAGTGTGAGAGTCCAGTCCATAGTGGATCTAACATAATAGTGAGAGTCCAGTCCATACGGGATATAACATAATAGTGAGAGTCCAACCCATAGTGGATCTAACATAATAGTGAGAGTCCAGTCCATAGTGGATCTAACATAATAGTGTGAGAGTCCAGTCCATAGTGGATCTAACATAATAGTGAGAGTCCAGTCCATACGGGATATAACATAATAGTGAGAGTCCAACCCATAGTGGATCTAACATAAGAGTGAGAGTCCAGTCTATAGTGGATCTAATATAATAGTGACAGTCCAGTCCATAGTGGATCTAACATAATAGTGAGAGTCCAATCCATAGTGGATCTAACATAATAATGAGAGTCCAGTTCATAGTGGATCTAACATAATAGTGTGAGAGTCCAGTCCATAGTTGATCTAACATAATAGTGAGAGTCCAGTCCATAGTGGATCTAACATAATAGTGTGAGAGTCCAGTCCATAGTTGATCTAACATAATAGTGAGAGTCCAGTCCATAGTGGATCTAACATAATAGTGAGAGTCCAGTCCATAGTAGGCAAGCAGGGGACCATCCTGAGCGGAGATAGGTTAGCAGCGCAGAGACGTCCCCAACCGATGCACAGGCACAGGTCCAACCCGGGTCCCGACTCTGGACAGCCAGCACTTCATCCATGGCCACCGGACCTGTGCCCCCCTTCCACAAGGGGAGAGTGGGGCAGAACAGAAATTAAACAAATGGCAGATCAACTCGTCTAAAAGGGGAGTTTATTTAAAGGCTAGAGTATACGAATGAGTTTTAAGATGGGACCTAAATGTTTCTACTGAGGTAGCAGTAAATATACAGAGTGCCTGTTTGGGTTGATTATAATCAGTGGCATGAAAATTAGTTAAAAGTCTTTAAAAAATTTAAGTGTTGAATGTGGTTGGAGTTAATAGAAGAGAAAAAGGGAGTTAGCAGACGAAGAGGGGACCGGTAAAGTGTGTGTGGCCTGCAGTCTGCTGCAGACGAAGAGGGAACCCGTGAGGTGTGTGTGGCCTGCAGTCTGCTGCAGACGAAGAGGGGACCCGTGAGGTGTGTGTGGCCTGCAGTCTGCTGCAGACGAAGAGGGGACCCGTGAAGTGTGTGGCCTGCAGCCTGCTGCAGACGAAGAGGGGACCCGTGAAGTGTGTGGCCTGCAGTCTGCTGCAGACGAAGAGGGGACCCGTGAAGTGTGTGTGGCCTGCAGTCTGCTGCAGACGAAAAGGGGACCCGTGAAGTGTGTGGCCTGCAGTCTGCTGCAGACGAAGAGGGGACCCGTGAGGTGTGTGTGGCCTGCAGTCTGCTGCAGACGAAGAGGGGACCCGTGAAGTGTGTGGCCTGCAGTCTGCTGCAGACGAAGAGGGGACCCGTGAAGTGTGTGGCCTGCAGTCTGCTGCAGACGAAGAGGGGACCCGTGAAGTGTGTGTGGCCTGCAGTCTGCTGCAGACGAAGAGGGGACCCGTGAAGTGTGTGTGGCCTGCAGTCTGCTGCAGACGAAGAGGGGACCCGTGAAGTGTGTGGCCTGCAGTCTGCTGCAGACGAAGAGGGGACCCGTGAAGTGTGTGGCCTGCAGTCTGCGGCAGACGAAGAGGGGACCCGTGAAGTGTGTGGCCTGCAGTCTGCGGCAGACGAAGAGGGGACCCGTGAAGTGTGTGGCCTGCAGTCTGCTGCAGACGAAGAGGGGACCCGTGAAGTGTGTGTGGCCTGCAGTCTGCTGCAGACGAAGAGGGGACCCGTGAAGTGTGTGTGGCCTGCAGTCTGCTGCAGACGAAGAGGGTACCCGTGAAGTGTGTGTGGCCTGGAGTCTGCTGCAGACGAAGAGGGGACCCGTGAAGTGTGTGTGGCCTGGAGTCTGCTGCAGACGAAGAGGGTACCCGTGAAGTGTGTGTGGCCTGGAGTCTGCTGCAGACGAAGAGGGGACCCGTGAAGTGTGTGTGGCCTGCAGTCTGCTGCAGACGAAGAGGGTACCCGTGAAGTGTGTGTGGCCTGCAGTCTGCTGCAGACGAAGAGGGGACCCGTGAAGTGTGTGTGGCCTGCAGTCTGCTGCAGACAAAGATGGGACCCGTGAAGTGTGTGTGGCCTGCAGTCTGCTGCAGACGAAGAGGGGACCCGTGAAGTGTGTGGCCTGCAGTCTGCTGCAGACGAAGAGGGGACCCGTGAAGTCTCTTTTTTTGCTCTGTTGAGTAACTCGCTCCTCCTCCTGCATCCTCATGTTTCAAACGCATGGTTTTAATGACATGGTACACTCTGGAGGAGGTCCACCGAGGGGTCGATCGATGCAGTTTTTCTCACCTTCCTTCCGCTTTGACCCTGGAAGACCCAAATATAGAAAAACCTATACAAAAACAAAAAAATACCTTTCAGATGTTGTTGTGGTGGGTTGAAAAGGGTAGTTAAAAGTTCAAATATCGGTCATTATTGTGGTAATTGGAGATTAGACTTAGAGTAACTTGAAAGGCTTATACTGAACTTAGATTTTCTCATCCAAACGGGGATAACAGGTCCATTCTATGTGTCATACTTGATCATTTCGCAATATTGCCATATTTTTGCTGAAAGGATTTAGTAGAGAACATCGACGATAAAGTTCGCAACTTTTGGTCGCTAATAAAAAAGCCTTGCCTGTACCGGAAGTAGCAGACGATGTGCGCGTGACGTCACGGGTTGTCGGGCTCCTCACATCCTCAGCGACGATTTCCTCATTAATTTGAGCGAGAATGACAGATTCGTGGATGAGGAAAGTTAGAGTGAAGCACTAGAAAGAAAGAAAAAAGAAAAAAAAGGCGAGGGCAATGAGTGCGATTCAGACGTTATTAGACACAGATAACTCTGGAAAATCCCTTATCTGATTATTGTGTTACTAGTGTTTTAGTGAGATTATAAAGTCATACCTGAAAGTCGGAGGGGTGTGTTGAGCGCCAGTGTCTCTGATGGAAACCATGGAGGAGCCAAGAAAGTCGCAGCTGCTTTTTTGACAGCTGCTGCAGGAGGACGCAAGCTCCGCTCATGTCTCCGGTAAGGGCCGACTTATTACCACAATTTTCTCACCGAAACCCGCCGGTTGACATGTGGTCAGGAAACATGTTTGCTTGACCGCTCTGTTCCATATTGTTGCTTCACAACAAACAAAGAAACACCGGCTGTGTTTTGGTTGCTAAAGGCAGCTGCAATCCACCGCTTTCCACCAGCAGCATTCTTCTTTGACGTCTCCATTACTAATTGAACAAATCGCAAAAAGATTCAGCAACACAGACGTCCAAAATACGGTGTAATTATGCGATTAAAGCAGACGACTTTTAGCCGTGAGTGGTGCTGGGATACAATGTCCGTTCCAACCAATAATGTCACAAGCACGCGTCAACATAAGCGTCATCATTCCGCAACGTTTTCAACAGGAAACTTTGCGGGAAATTTAAAATTGCAATTTTGTAAACTAAACCGGCCGTATTGGCGTGTGTTGCAATGTTAACATTTCATCATTGATGTATAAACTATTAGACTGTGTGGTCGGTAGTAGTGGGTTTCAGTAGGCCTTTAATGATCCGCAAAGGAAATTGTTCCACACAGTAGCTCAGTTGCAAAGGGTGGGCATGATAATGCACAAAAAGAGGGATATAACAAAAGGTGTAAAGTAGACTAAAATGTACCATAGTAGCAATATAAAATATAACATATATATAATATTGAAATATTATATATATATACAGTATATAAGGGGTGTCAAACTCATGATAGGTCGGGGGCCACATGGAGAAAAATCTACTCCCAAGTGGAGTAGATTGGTAAAATCACGGCAGGATAACTCAAAAATAAAGACAACTTCAGATGGTTTTCTTTGTTTAAAAATACATTCTAAAAATTAACAAGTCATAATGTTGTTGTTTTTTTACACTTGCATGTTGCGGTTAATAGTTTTCTATCTGTATTTGTCATTATTTATACTTTCTGAATAATGTATGTGATAATGTTTATCGGTCAACTCATTGCTGTTAATTTTTAATCTTTAAAGACTATAAAAAACCATATCACAATCAAATTACAGGATGTTATTTATGTAGTTTGCTCATCTTCCTCAACTGGTGCACTAACATCACATGGTCTATTTTTTTTTTTTTTTTAATATGTAGCTTAATGTACAAAGATATGAATAATTGCTATTGCGACATCGAGTGGACATATTTGGAACAGCAGTTTTTTTAATAAAAAAAAATTGCAAACTCATCCCGCGGGCCAGATAAAACCGGTTGCAACGTTGGGCTTAGATAAGCACACACACTACCACAGAGCTAAGAATATCTTGTAGCGCACCTCAGGGATCAATACCCGGACTTAAATTGTTTAATCTCATTACAAACGACATTTGTAAAGTTACAAAGGATTTAAAGTTAGTCTTATTTGAAGAGAAGTTGCAACCAGCTGGTTTGCTTTTATTAATACCAAGACTTAAAATACTAGATAAACACTTCTTAGAAAAACACTTTCTAAAAAATATATATATATTTGGATAAGTACAGTATTTTTTCCTAGGTCACTTCTGTGAGTGCCAGGATGAAAAGCTCTGACTCACCCGACGAGAAGCCGCTACCAGCTCGTTTGCATGAATGAATACCAAGACTCAATATACTAAATGACTAGTCTTAGAAAAACATGTCCGTAGAAAATGTGTGTGAGTGACAGCAAAGAAAAGCTCTGACTCAGCAGGTGTGCATGTAGGCAACCTAAGACTTAAAATGTGAGATAACTCTTCTAAAAAAAATAATTTCTAAAGAAAAAAAATGCTGCCATATATTTGGTTCAATACAGTATGTTTCCTGGTCACTTGTGTGTGTGTGAGTGACGGGAAAAAATCCTCTGACTCACCTAAAGCAAAGTCGCCACAGGCTAGTTTAGGTGTATGAATCCCAAGACTTAAAATTCAGGATAACGCTTCTTAGAAAAACACTTTCTAAGAAATAATAATGTTTTATATTTGGATCAATACAGTATTTTTCCCAGTGTGTGAGTGACAGGATGAAAAGCTCTGACTCTCCCGAAAAGAAGTTGCCACCAGCTTGTTTGCTTGTATGAATACCAAGACTCAAAATACTAGATGACTAGTCTTAGAAAAACATTATCGTAGAAAATATCATTGCGTGTGTGAGTGACAGCAAAGAAAAGCTCTGACTCACCAGCTGGTGTGCATGTATGCATCCTCAGATTTCAAATACGAGATAACTCTTCTTAGAAAAACTATTTCTAAGGGAAAAAAAAAATCTGCCGTATATTTGGTTCAATACAGTATGTTTCCCGGTCACTTATGTGTTTGTGAGTGACAGGAAGAAACGCTCTGACTTACCTGAAGCAAAGACGCCACCAGCTGGTTTATATGTATGAATCTCAAGACTTAAAATACCAGATAACGATTCTTAAAAAACACTTTCTAAGAAAAGGAATATGTCTTGTATTTGGATCGGTGCAGTATTTTTTCCTAGATCACTTGTGTGAGTGCCTGGATGAAAAGCTCTGACTCTCCCGAAAAGAAGTCGCCACTAGCTCGTTTGCTTGTCTGAATACCAAGACTCAAAATACTAGATGACTAGTCTTGGAAAAACATTTTCAGAGAAAATGTGCTTGCATGTGTGAGTGACACCAAAGAAAAGCTCTGACTCACCAGCGGATTTGCATGTATGCTTCTTTAAATTTAAAATACAAGATAACTCTTCTTAGAAAAACAATTTCTCAGGAAAAAAAAATGTGCTCTATATTTGGTTCAATACAGTATTTTTACCGGTCACTTATGTGTTTGTGAGTGACAGGAAGAAAATCTCTGGCTCACCTGAAGAAAAGTCTCCACCAGCTGGTTTACATTTATGAATAACAAGACTAATAATACTAGATAACACTTCTTAAAAACACTTTCTGGGGGAAAAAAAATGATGTCTTATATTTGGACCAGTACAGTATTTTTTCCTAGTTCACTTGTGTGAGTGCCAGGATGAAAAGCTCTGACTCTCCCGAAGAGAAGTCGCCACCAGCGTGTTTGCTTGTATGAATAACAAAACTCAAAATACTAGATGACTATTCTTTGAAAATAACCTGTTTTAAAAAATATTTTGTCAGTACAGTATATTTGGCAGGTTACTTATGTCTGTGTTTGAGTGACAGGATGAAAAGCTTTGACTTACTTGAAGATAAGTTGTAACTGCCACCAGGTGGTTTGCATGTATAAATCCCAAAACTCAAAATATTAACCCATTTTAGAAAAACATTTTCTGAGAAAAATATTTGGGTCAGTAAAGTATTTCTAGCATGTGTTTTTAAGTGAGCGACAGGATGAACAGCTTTAACTCACTCAAGGATAAATTGTTTCCGCCACCGGCTGGTTTGCATTTATAAATCCTAAGACTAAAATGACTAAATAACCTATTTTTGAAAAAATATTTTGTCAGTACAGTATTTTTAGCAGATGATGTGTTTGTATGTGTGTGAGTGACAGGATGAAAAGCTTTGACTCACTTGAAGATGAGTTGTGTCTGCCACCAAATGGTTGTGCGTGTATAAATTCCAAGATTAAAATGACTAAATAACCTGTTTTAGAAAAATATGTGGGTCTGTACAGTATTTTTAGCAGGTGACTTGTGTGTATGTGTTTATGTGTGACTGACAGGATGAAAAGCTTTGACTCACTTGAAGATGAGTTGTCTGCCACCAAATGGTTTTGCGTGTATAAATTCCAAGATTAAAATGACTAAATAACCCGTTTTAGAAAAAATATTTGGGTCTGTACAATATTTTTAGCAGGTGACTTGTGTGTATGTGTTTATGTTTGAGTGACAGGATGAAAAGCTTTGACTCACTTGAAGATGAGTTGTTTCTGCCACCGGCTGGTTTGCATGTATAAATCCCAAGAATCAAATGACTAAATAACCCGTTTAAAAAAAAAAAATCTTTGAGTCTGTACTTTTTTTTTAGCAGGTGACTTGTGCGAATGTGTTTGTGTGTGAGTGACAGGATGAAAAGCTTTGACTCAATTGAAGATAAGTCGTTTTTGCCACCAGATGGTTTGCATGTATAAATCCTAAGAACTTTTTGGGGTCTGTACAGTGTTTTTAGCAGGTGCCTTGTGTGTATGTGTTTATGTGGGAGTGACAGGATGAAAAGCTTTGAATCATTCGAGGATTAGTTTTTTTCCCCCATCTGCTGGTTTGCATGTATACATCCCAAGACTCAAATTACTAAATAACCCTTTTTAGAAAAAATATTTGGGTCTGTACAGTATTTTTAGCAGATAACTTGTGTGTATGTGTTTATATGTGAGTGACAGGATGAAAAGCGTTGACTCACTTGAAGATAAGCCATTTCCGCCACCAGGTTGTTTGCATGTATAAATCCCAAGACTCAATTTGATAAATAACCCATTTTAGAAAAATATTTTGTCAGTACAGTATTTTTAGCAGATGATGTGTTCGTATGTGTGTGAGTGACCGGATGAAAAGCTTTGACTCACTTAAACATAAGTTGTATCCGCCACCGGCTGGTTTGCATGTATAAGTCCCAAGACTCAAATTACTAAATAACCTGTGTTAGAAAATTATTTTGTCAGTACAGTAGTTTTAGCAGATGACTTGTTTGTATGTGTGTGAGTGACAAGATGAAAAGCTTTGACTCACTTAAAGATAAATTGTTTCCGCCACCGATTTGTTTGCATGTATAAATTCGAAGACTCAAATGACTAAATGCCCCGTTTTAGAACAATATTTTGTCAGTACAGTATATTTAGTAGATAACTTGTGTGTACTGTATGTGTGAGTGACAGGATGAAAAGCTTTGACTCAATTGAAAATGAGTTGTCTGTCAACAAATGGTTTTGTGTGTATAAATTCCAAGATTAAAATGACTAAATAACCCGTTTTAGAAAAAATATTTGGGTCTGTGCAGTATTTTTAGCAGGTGACTTGTGTGTATGTGTTTATGTGTGAGTGACAGGATGAAAAGCTTTGACTCACTTGAGGATAAGTTGTTTCCGCCACCAGATGGTTTGCATGTATAAATCCTAAGAACTTTTTGGGGTCTGTACAGTTTTTTAGCAGGTGACTTGCGTGTATGTGTGAGTGACAGGATGAAAAGCTTTTAATCACTTGAGGATAAGTTGTTTCCGCCATTTGCTGGTTTGCATGTACTGTATACATCCCAAGACTCAAATGACCAAATAACCCTTTTTAGAAAAAAAATATTTGGGTCTGTACAGTATTTTTAGCAGATAACTTGTGTGTATGTGTTTATGTGTGAGTGACAGGATGAAAAGCTTTGATTCACTTGAAGATAAGCCATTTCCTCCACCAGTTTGTTTGCATATATAAATCCCAAGACTCAATTTAATAAATAACCCGTTTTAGAAAAAAATTTTATCGGTACAGTATTTTTAGCAGATGATGTGTTTGTATGTGTGTGAGTGACAGGATGAAAAGCTTTGACTCACTAGAACATAATTTGTATCCGCCACCGGCTGGTTTGCATGTGTAAAACCCAGGATTCAAATTACTAAATAACCCGTTTTAGAAAATTATTTTGTCAGTACAGTAGTTTTAGCAGATGACTTGTTTGTATGTGTGTGAGTGACAGGATGAAAAGCTTTGACTCACTTAAAGATAAATTGTTTCCGCCACCGATTGGTTTGCATGTATAAATTCGAAGACTCAAATTACTAAATGCCCCGTTTTAGAACAATATTTTGTCAGTACAGTATTTTTAGCAGATAACTTGTGTGTACTGTATGTGTTTATATGTGAGTGACAGGATGAAAAGCTTTGACTCACTTGAAGATGAGTCATTTCCGCTACCAGGTTGTTTGCATGTATTACTCCCAAGACTCAAATGACTAAATGCCTCGTTTTAGAAAAATATTTTTTCAGTAGAGTTCTTTTAGCAGATGACTTGTTTGTATGTGTGTGAGTGACAGGATGAAAAGCTTTGACTCACTTGAAGATAAGTAATTTCCGCTACCAGGTCGTTTGCATGCATAAATCCCAAAACTAAAATGACTAAATAACCCGTTTTAGAAAAAATATTTGGGTTTGTACAGTATTTTTAGCAGATGACTTGTGCGTATGTGTTTACGTGTGAGTGGCTGGATGAAAAGCTTTGACTCACTTGAAGATAAGTCATTTCCGCCACCAGGTTGTTTGCATGCATAAATCCCAAAAATAAAATGACTAAATAACCGTTTTAGAAAAATTAGTTGGGTTTGTACAGTATTTTTAGCAGGCGACTTGTGCGTATGTGTTTATGTGTGAGTGACAGGATGAAAAGCTTTGACTCACTTGAAGATAAGTCATTCCCGCCCCCAGGTTGTTTGCACGCATAAATCCCAAAACTAAAATGACTAAATAACCCGTTTTAGAAAAAATATTTGGGTTTGTGCAGTATTTTTAGCAGACGACTTGTGCTTATGTGTTTATGTGTGAGTGACAGGATGAAAAGCTTTGACTCACTTAAAGATAAGTCATTTCCGCCACCAGGTTGTTTGCATGTATAAATCCCAGACTCAATTTGATAAATAACCAGTTTTAGAAAAATGTTTTTTCAGTACAGTATTTTTAGCAGATGACTTGTTTGTATGTGTGTGAGAGACAGGATGAAAAGCTTTGACCCACGTAAAGATAAGTTGTTTCCGCCACCGACTGGTTTGCATGTATAATTCCAAGACTCAAATGACTAAATGCCCCGTTTTAGAACAATATTTTGTCAGTAATGTATTTTTAGCAGATAACTTCTGTGTACTGTATGTGTTTATATGTGAGCGACAGGATGAAAAGCTTTGACTCACTTGAAGATAAGTCATTTCCGCTACCAGGTTGTTTGCATGTATTACTCCCAAGACTCAAATGACTAAATACCTCGTTTTCGAAAAATATTTTTTCAGTAGCATTCTTTTAGCAGATGACTTGTTTGTATGTGTGTGAGTGACAGGATGAAAAGCTTTGTCTCACTTGAAGATAAGTCATTCCCGCCACCAGGTTGTTTGCATGCATGAATCCCAAAAACTAAAATGACTAAATAACCCGTTTTAGAAAAAAATATTCGGGTTTGTACAGTATTTTTAGCAGGCGACTTGTGCGTATGTGTTTATGTGTGAGTGACAGGATGAAAAGCTTTGACTCACTTGAAGATAAGTAATTTCCGCCACCAGGTTGTTTGCATGCATAAATCCCAAAACTAAAATGACTAAATAACCCGTTTTAGAAAAAATTTTGGGTTTGCACAGTATTTTTAGCAGATGACTTGTGCGTGTGTGAGTGACAGGATGAAAAGCTTGGACTCACTTGAAGATAAGTCGATTCCTTCACCAGGTTGTTTGCATGCATAAATCCCAAAACTAAAATGACTAAATAACCTGTTTTAGAAAAAAATTTGGGTTTGTACAGTATTTTTAGCAGATGACTTGTGCGTATGTGTTTATGTGTGAGTGACAGGATGAAAAGCTTTGACTCACTTGAAGACAAGTCGTTTCCTTCACCAGGTTGTTTGCATGCATAAATCCCAAAACTAAAATGACTAAATAACCCGTTTTAGAAAAATTTTTGGGGTTTGTACAGTATTTTTAGCAGATGACTTGTGCGTGTGTGAGTGACAGGATGAAAAGCTTAGACTCACTTGAAGATAAGTCTTTTCCTTCACCAGCTGGTTTGCATGTATACATCCCAAGAATCTAAATAACACAAAAACATTTCCAAGAAGACAATAGTGTCTTATATTGGGGTGAGCACAGCGGTGGTGTTCGTGGCCACCTGTCGAGTGACCACAGTGGTCAAAGCGAAGGTCAGTGTGCACTGCCTGGTTAACGCTGGGCACACTTCTGAGTGAGTGCACTCAGCCTTCTGTGTGGCGCTCCATCCGTCACGAGGAGCAAAGGACCATGGGAAATGAAGCGCGGCTAATTCTATAAGCGCGTGGACACAAACAGTCTGCGGGGAATCGGGCAAGGAACCTCAGTCCCCAGCGGACCCGCTTCCTGCGACATGAACCGAAGCGGGTCATGGCGATGAGGCGAAGCAATATAATGTCTCTTTGCTTCTTTCCCTCGCTCCTGTCAGCATGTTGTTGCCTGAGCTGTGGGCAAAGATGGGGCACCAAGCCCCCCTCGCCAGGGGCCCCTCAGGGGACTAAGCCGGCTTGCTGCATATGTGCATGCCAGGCAAACAATGAGGCCCTTATGAGAGGGGCCCCCATCTTTCTGGCCCGAGATGAGGGACGCAGTCAGGGGAAAGCGATGACTGACCGTGTGTGTGTGTGTGTGTGTGTGTGTGTGTGTGTGTGTGTGTGTGTGTGTGTGTGTGTGTGTGTGTGTTGAGACATCAATAAGGTTAAGTGGAGAATGTCTCATTTGCACCCCTGCTGGTGAAATGAGGGGGGGTCACAAAAAGGAGGGATTTTTCAAAATGACTGTGGTCAACATATGAAATAACAAGTGTGTGTAAAAATTGAAATGCACCCCCTTTGTCCATATTTATTTTAAAAAAAATAATAATAGATGTGTATATGATGACATACTGTAATAACGTAAACAATTATTTAAAAAAAAAATTAAACTTTTTTTACTAAAAGCAGTCTTTTTCTTACGTGTCAACTTTTTTCTCATAAAATTGGGAACAATTTCGCATTTTCTTTATGTTTCTGTAATATGGCTATATTTTCTCGTAATATTATGACTTTTTTTATGTAAAGTTATTACTTTTTATTGCAAAACGGTGACATTTTGTCAGGCTTGCCCCTGACAGTTTGTTTGTGTTTTAGTTTGTCGTGTGTGTGTGTGTGTGTGTGTGTGTGTGTGTGTGTGTGTGTGTGTGTGTGTGTGTGCATGTGTGTGTGTGTGTGTGGTTTCTTAACAAAACCTTTCTACATATAAAGTGCTTTTTTTGATTGATTGATTGAGACTTTTATTAGTATGTTGCACAGTAGCAGTAACATATTTGTTATTTATACACCTATTATTTTGTACACATTACAAAGGACAAACTGTAAACAAATTATTATTAATCTCCTCGTTTATTTACTGTTAATATTTTCTTATCTTCTGTTTTAACATGTTCTATCTACACTCCTGTTAAAATGTAATAATCACTTATTCTTCTCTTCTTTGATACTTTACATTAGTTTTGGATGATACCACACATTTAGGTATCAATCCGATATCAAGTAGTTAAAGGATCATACATTGCTCATATTCAAAGTCCTTATGTGTCCAGGGATGTATCTTCTGACTTCATGAACATAATATGAATATTTAAAAAAAAGAAAAAATAGTTTCTTACATTAAAAAGTATCGATGTAATCATAGTATCAACGAGATACTCTCCTGTACTTGGTATCATTACAGTGGATGTCAGGTGTAGATCCACCCATGGCGTTTGTTTACATTGTGACGCCGGTGAGCTATTGTATCCTCCTACGGTGTGTAGTGAAGCATGTTTAACTAATTTAGTTTTGGATGATACCACACATTTAGGTATCGACCCGATACCAGGTATTTATAGTATCATACATTGGTCATATTCAAAGTCCTCAGGTGTCCAGGGGCGTATTTCCTGAGTTCATAGACATAATATGAATTTTAATATTATGTCACCATAAAAAATATCGACATAATCATAGTAGTATCGCCTAAATACGCTTTTGTACTTGGTATCATTACAGTAGATGTCAGGTGTAGATCCACACATGGTGTTTGTTTACATTGTGACACAGATGAGCTGTCGTGAAGCATGTTTAGCTATTCCTCGTCCTCCAGTGATAATAATACTTGTAAGAAACTTACTTTGTCGCCATGGAGGCGAGGATTAGTGATTTAGAAGTAGCTAAAATACTGGCAACTAGCTAGTAGTCATGTCTTAAAGCACCTCCTCCTGAGGGGTGAAATCTTGTCTAGTTTCTGGTTGTCTTGTCACTTCCTGTTTTATTTTGAAAAACTAACTCTCCCTCTAGTTTCAGACCACTTGTCCTTCCTCCTGTCTGATGTTGCTCCTGATTGCCTGATTGTGGCCACCCGTGTCACCCTCCTTATGTGTACAAATGACTGGTCCTCCTCCTGTCCTGTGCTAGAGTGTTCTGTATCTTCTTGTAAGTACTTTAAGTACTTCCAGACTTTTTTTTTGTTTGATCCACTGGATTATTTTTGGTCTGCTCGTTTTCTCAGGTAAGATTAGCTTCCTAGCATCGCCTCTACTTGTGCGCGTTTTGTTCTACTTAGTAGTTTTTTGTTCATAGCTCCTTTTTCTCTACGTAGTCGGAGCGTTTTGAGTTATTCATGTTTTTAGTAAGTTTAGTGGTCTGGTCACTGACAGTTTCAGTGTTATAAATTCACCTTTATTGTTAGTTTTTAGTGTCCGCCCTGAGTTGAAACCCCGGCCGAGTCATACCAAAGACTATAAAAATGGCAGCCACTACCTCCCTGCTTGGCACTCAGCATCAAGGGTTGGAATTGGGGGGTTAAATCACCAAAAATGATGACCGGGCGTGGTCTCCGCTGCTCCCCTCACCTGCCAGGGGGGGAACAAGGGTGTGGGTGAAATGCAGAGGACACATTTCACCACACCTAGTTTGTGTGTGTGACAATCATTCGTACTTTAACTTTTGTTTACACACTGTCTCTGCTTGTAAGTACTCTGTGTGTGCGCGCTGCCGAACATGCTCCTCTGCTCGTAAATTGACGACTTGGGCAGAGTACCGGTACTTTTTAGAGGCGGTATAATTCTGAATATGATTCATTAGGTATTGCTATACCAATACCTGGATAACGTACAACCCTCACACTATTATATTGGATCCACTATGGACTGGAGTCTCACTATTATGTTAGATCCACTATGGACTGGACTTTTACACTATTGTGTTAAATCCACTATGGACTGGACTCTCACTATTATGTTAGATCCACTATGGACTGGACTTTTACACTATTATGTTAAATCCACTATGGACTGGACTCTCACACTATTATGTTAGATCCACTATGGACTGGACTCTCATACTATGTTAGATCCACTATGGGCTGTACTCTCACTATTATGTTAGATCCACTATGGACTGGACTCTCACAATATTATGTTAGATCCACTATGGACTGGATTCTCTCACTATTATGTTAGATCCACTATGGACTGGACTCTCACAATATTATGTTAGATCCACTATGGACTGGACTCTCGCTATTATGTTAGATTCACTATGGACTGGAGTCTCACTATTATGTTAGATCTACTATGGACAGGACTTACACACTATTATGTTAGATCCACTATGGACTGGACTCTCACAATATTATGTTAGATCAACTATGGACTGGACTCTCACAATATTATGTTAGAGCCACTATGGACTGGACTCTCGCTATTATGTTAGATTCACTATGGACTGGAGTCTCACTATTATGTTAGATCTACTATGGACAGGACTTACACACTATTATGTTAGATCCACTATGGACTGGACTCTCACAATATTATGTTAGATCAACTATGGACTGGACTCTCACAATATTATGTTAGAGCCACTATGGACTGGACTCTCGCTATTATGTTAGATTCACTATGGACTGGACTCTCACTATTATGTTAGATCTACTATGGACAGGACTTACACACTATTATGTTAGATCCACTATGGACTGGACTCTCACAATATTATGTTAAATCCACTATGGACTGGACTCTCTATTATGTTAGAACTACTATGGACTGGACTCTCACTATTATGTTAGATCCACTATGGACTGGAGTCTCACACTATTATGTTAGATCCACTATGGACTGGACTCTCACTATTATGTTAGATCGACTATGGACTGGACTCTCACTATTATGTTCGATCCACTATGGACTGGACTCTCACTATTATGTTGGATCCACTATGGACTGGACTCTCACACTATTATGTTAGATCCACTATGGACTGGACTCTCACAATATTATGTTAGATCCACTATGGACTGGACTCTCGCTATTATGTTAGATCCACTATGGACTGGACTCTCGCTATTATGTTAGATTCACTATGGACTGGACTCTCGCTATTATGTTAGATTCACTATGGACTGGACTCTCACTATTATGTTAGATCCACTATGGAAAGGACTTACACACTATTATGTTAGATCCAATATGGACTGGACTCTCACAATATTATGTTAGATCAACTATGGACTGGACTCTCACAATATTATGTTAGATCCACTATGGACTGGACTCTCGATATTATGTTAGATCTACTATGGACTGGACTCTCACTATTATGTTAGATCCACTATGGACTGGAGTCTCACACTATTATGTTAGATCCACTATGGACTGGAGTCTCACACTATTATGTTAGATCCACTATGGACTAGACTCTCACACTATTATGTTAGATCCACTATGGACTGGACTCTCACTATTATGTTAGATCGACTATGGACTGGACTCTCACTATTATGTTGGATCCACTATGGACTGGACTCTCACTATTATGTTGGATCCACTATGGACTGGACTCTCACACTATTATGTTAGATCCACTATGGACTGGACTCTCACAATATTATGTTAGATCCACTATGCACTGGACTCTCACAATATTATGTTAGATCCACTATGGACTGGACTCTCACACTATAATGTAAGATCCACTATGGACTGGACTCTCACACTATTAACTAAATCCACCATGGACAGGACTCTCACACTATTATGTTCAATCCACTATGGACTGGATGCTCACTATTATGTCAGATCCACTATGGACTAGACTCTCACTATTATGTTAGATCTACTATGAACTGGACTCTCACTATTATCTTAGATCCACTATGGACTGGACTCTCACTATTACGTTAAATCCACTATGGACTGGACTCTCACTATTACGTTAAATCCACTATGGACTGGACTCTCACTATTACGTTAAATCCACTATGGACTGGACTCTCACTATTACGTTAAATCCACTATGGACTGGACTCTCCCACTATTATGTTAGATCCAATATGGACTGGACTCTCAGACTATTATGTTAGATTCACTATGGACTGGACTCTCACTATTATGTTAGATCCACTATGGACTGGACTCTCACAATATTATGTTAGATCCACTATGGACTGGACTCTCGAAATTATGTTAGATCTACTATGGACTGGACTCTCGATATTATGTTAGATCTACTATGGACTGGACTCTCACTATTATGTTAGATCCACTATGGACTGGACTCTCACTATTATGTTAGATCCACTATGGACTGGACTCTTACTATTATGTTAGATCCACTATGGACTTAACTCTCACACTATTATATTAGATCCACTATGGATGGACTGGACTCCATACTGGCCAACCTTGATACCACCGATTTCAGTGGCAATCAGAAAGTGCTCCCGGCAAGCCACTCAGACAGCGAGGCTCGACGCACTTGACTAACTTTACAATGCAGAAATCAGGCCTCTCTACAGAGCGTGCGTGCGTGCGTGCGTGCGTGCGTGTGTGTGTGTGTTTGTGTGTGTGTTTGTGTGTGTGTGTGTGTGTGTGTGTGTGTGTGTGTGTGTGTGTGTGTGTGTGTGTGTGTGTGTGTGTGTGTGTGTGTGTGTGTGTGTGTGTGTGTGTTCTGGCAATGCTGACTTAATGGGGACATCGCTCTGTTTACACACTCACCTTTAGGGGACCTCTGACGGTATGGGGACAAAAAAACAGGTCCCCTAAAGAAAAACCTTTTTAAATGATAGTCAGATCCATTCTGAAGATGCCTAAGTGATTTTTAATATATTTAATTTGAACTTTTTTTTTTTTTAAATGGTCCCTAGTAGTCTCAAAGAAATTTGCGTGAATTATGCAAAATGATTTAAATTTGGTCCCCCATGAACTATATTAACTGAGCTAACTGGGCAGTGGCCATTTAACCTCATTTTTTTATGCCTCCACAACCTGTACATACCCCGTTTCCATATTAGTTGGGAAACTGAGTTAAATGTAAATATAAACGGAATACAATGATTTGCAAATATTTTTTCAACCCATATTCAGTTGAATGCACTACAAAGACAAGATATTTGATGTTCAAACTCATAAACTTGATTTTTTTTTTTTTGCAAATAATAATTAACTTAGAAATTTCATGGCTGCAACACGTGCCAAAGTAGTTGGGAAAGGGCATGTTCACCACTGTGTTACATCACCTTTTCTTTTAACAACACTCAATAAACGTTTGGGAACTGAGGAAACTAATTGCTGAAGCTTTAAAAGTGGAATTCTTTCCCATTCTTGTTTTATGTAGAGCTTCAGTCGTTCAACAGTTCGGGGTCTCTGCTGTCGTATTTTACGCTTCATAGTGCGCCACACATTTTTGATGGGAGAGTGATCTGGACTACAGACGGGCCAAGGAAGTACCCGCACTCTTATTTTAATTTTTTATTTATTTTTTTATTTTTATTTTTTTACAAAGCTAAGCAGTTGTAACACGTGTTGAATGTGGCTTGGCATCGTCTTGCTGAAATAAGCAGGGGCGTCCATGAAAAAGACGGCGCTTAGATGGCAGCATATGTTGTCCCAAAACCTGTATGTACTTTTCAGCATTAATGGTGCCTTCACAGATGTGTAAGTTACCCAAGCCTTGGGCACTAATGCACCGCCATACCATCACAGATGCTGGCTTTTGAACTTTGCGTCGATAACAGTCTAGATGGTTCGCTTCCCCTTTGGTCTGGATGACACAATGTCGAATAGTTCCAAAAACAATTTGAAATGTGGACTCGTCAGACAACAAAACATTTTTCCACTTTGCATCAGTCCATTTTAGATGATCTTGGGCCCAGAGAAGCCGGCGGCGTTTCTGGATGTTGTTGATGAATGGCTTTCGCGTTGCATAGTAGAGCTTTAACTTGCACTTACAGATGTAGCGACCAACTTTATTTAGTGACAGTCGTTTTCTGACGTGTTCCTGAGCCCATGTGGTGATATCCTTTAGAGATTGATGTCTGTTTTTGATACAGACATACTGAGGGATCGAAGGTCACGGTCATTCAATGTTGGTTTCCGGCCATGCCGCTTACGTGGAGTGATAACTCCAGATTCTCTGAACCTTTTGATGATATTATGGACCGTAGATGTTGAAATCCCTAAATTTCTTGCAATTGCACTTTGAGAAACGTTGTCCTTAAACGGTTTGACTATTTTCTCACGCAGTTGTGGACAAAGGGGTGTACCTCGCCCCATCCTTTCTTGTGAAAGACTGAGCACTTTTAAGCAAGCTGTGTAATAAATGATAAATGGGTTGTACTTGTATAGCGCTTTTCTACCTTCAAGGTACTCAAAGCGCTTTGACACTACTTCCACATTTACCCATTCACACACACATTCACACACTGATGGAGGGAGCTGCCATGCAAGGCGCCAACCAGCACCCATCAGGAGCAAGGGTGAAGTGTCTTGCTCAGGACACAACGGACGTGACGAGGTTGGTACTAGGTGGGAATTGAACCAGTGACGCTCGGGTTGCGCACGGCCACTCTACCACTGTGCCACGCCGTCCCCTAATAATAATAATAACTGCTATAGCAGCCGCAACATTAATGCTGCCACAACGACGACTCTTGCGGACCTACTGCCCTCGGTAATGGCACCATTCCCAAAGTATGTGGGCTCTATTGATAACCTCACTAACAACTTTAACGACGCCCTGCGCGAAACCATTGATAGTATAGCACCGCTGAAGTTAAAAAAGGCTCCAAAAAGGCGTACGCCATGGTTTACAGAAGAAACTAGAGCTCAGAAATTATTATGTAGAAAGCTGGAACGCAAATGGCGCACGACTAAACTTGAGGTGCACCATCAAGCATGGAGTGATAGTTTAATAACTTATAAACGCATGCTTACCTTAGCTAAAACTAATTATTACTCAAATCTCATCCGCATTAATAAAAACGATCCTAAATTTTTGTTTAGTACGGTAGCATCGCTAACCCAACAAGGGACTCCTTCCAGTAGCTCCACCCATTCGGCAGATGACTTTATGAAGTTCTTTAATAAGAAAATTTAACTTATTAGAAAGGAGATTAAAGACAATGCGTCCCAGCTACAACTGGGTTATAGTAACACAGATACGATTGTATATACGGCGGATACTGCAAATATCCAAAATAGTTTCTCTCGTTTTGATGAAATAACATTAGAAGGATTGTTACAACGTGTAAATGGAATAAAACAAACAACATGTTTACTTGACCCACTTCCTGGGAAACTTATCAAGGAGCTTTTTGTATTATTAGGTCCATCAGTGCTAAATATTATAAACTTATAACTTTCCTCGGGCACTGTTCCCGTTGCATTCAAAAAAGCAGTTATTCATCCTCTCCTTAAAAGACCTAACCTCGATCCTGACCTCATGGTAAACTACCGACCGGTGTCTCACCTTCCCTTTATTTCGAAAATCCTCGAAAAAATTGTTGCAGAGCAGCTAAATGAACACTTATCTATGTGAAACCTTTCAATCCTGTTTCAGGGCAAATCACTCTACTGAGACAGCCCTCCCAAAATTGACTAATGATCTATTGCTAACGATGGACTCTGATGCCTCATCTATGTTGCTGCTCCTCGATCTTAGCGCTGCTTTCGATACCGTCGATCATAATATTTTATTAGAGCGTATCAAAATACGAATTGGTATGTCAGACTCAGCCCTGTCATGGTTTAACTCTTATCTTACTGATAGGATGCAGTGTGTCTCCCATAACAGTGTGACCTCGGACTATGTTAAGGTAACGTGTGGAGTTCCCCAGGGTTCGGTCCTTGGCCCTGTACTCTTCAGCATCTACATGCTGCCGCTGGGTGACGTCATACGCAAATACGGTGTTAGCTTTCACTGTTATGCTGATGACACCCAACTCTACATGCCCCTAAAGCTGACCAACACGCCGGACTGTAGTCAGTTGGAAGCGTGTCTTAATGAAATTAAACAATGGATGTCCGCTAACTTTTTGCAACTTAATGCCAAAAAAACGGAAATGCTGATTATCGGTCCTGCTAGACACCGACCTCTATTTAATAATACAACTTTAACATTTGACAACCAAATAATAAAACAAGGTGACTGTAAAAAATCTGGGTATTATCTTCGACCCAACTCTCTCCTTTGAGTCACACATTAAAAGCGTTACTAAAACGGCCTTCTTTCATCTCCGTAATATCGCTAAAATTCGCTCCATTTTGTCCACTAAAGACGCCGAGATCATTATCCATGCGTTTGTTACGTCTCGTCTCGATTACTGTAACGTATTATTTTCGGGTCTCCCCATGTCTAACATTAAAAGATTACAGTTGGTACAAAATGCGGCTGCTAGACTTTTGACAAGAACAAGAAAGTTTGATCACATTACGCCTGTACTGGCTCACCTGCACTGGCTTCCTGTGCACTTAAGATGTGACTTTAAGGTTTTACTACTTACGTATAAAATACTACACGGTCTAGCTCCAGCCTATCTTGCCGATTGTATTGTACCGTATGTCCCGGCAAGAAATCTGCGTTCAAAAGACTCCGGCTTATTAGTGATTCCTAGAGCCCAAAAAAAGTCTGCGGGCTATAGAGCCTTTTCATTTCGGGCTCCAGTACTCTGGAATGCCCTCCCGGTAACAGTTCGAGATGCTACCTCAGTAGAAGCATTTAAGTCTCACCTTAAAACTCATCTGTATACTCTAGCCTTTAAATAGACCTCCTTTTTAGACCAGTTGATCTGCCGCTTCTTTTCTTTTTCTTCTATGTCCCACTCTCCCTTGTGGAGGGCGTCCGGTCCGATGACCATGGATGAAGTACTGGCTGTCCAGAGTCGAGACCCAGGATGGACCGCTCGTCGGGACCCAGGATGGACCGCTCGCCTGTATCGGTTGGGGACATCGCTACGCTGCTGATCCGCTTGAGATGGTTTCCTGTGGACGGGACTCTCGCTGCTGTCTTGGATCCGCTTGAACTGAACTCTCGCGGCTGTGTTGGAGCCACTATGGATTGAACTTTCACAGTATCATGTTAGACCCGCTCGACATCCATTGCTTTCGGTCCCCTAGAGGGGGGGGGGGGGGTTGCCCACATCTGAGGTCCTCTCCAAGGTTTTTCATAGTCAGCATTGTCACTGGCGTCCCACTGGATGTGAATTCTCCCTGCCCACTGGGTGTGAGTTTTCCTTGCCCTTTTGTGGGTTCTTCCGAGGATGTTGTAGTCGTAATGATTTGTGCAGTCCTTTGAGACATTTGTGATTTGGGGCTATATAAATAAACATTGATTGATTGATTGACTGTGTTTATACCCAATCACGGCACCCACCTGTTCCCAATTAGCCTGCACACCTGTGGGATGTTCCAAATAAGTGTTTGATGAGCATTCCTCTACTTTATCAGTATTTATTGCCACTTTTTCCAACTTCTTTGTCACGTGTTGCTGGCATCAAATTTTAAAGTTAATGATTATTTGCAACAAACAAAGTTTATGTGTTTGAACATCAAATATGTTGTTTTTGTAGCATATTCAACTGAATATGGGTTGAAAATGATTTACATCTAACACAATTTCCCAACTCATATGGAAACGAGGTTGTAGAAAAGGATGGTCCCCACAAGTCATGAACCAAAACTTGGTCCCCATTCCAAATGATAACGTGTGTGTGTGTGTGTGTGTGTGTGTGTGTGTGTGTGTGTGTGTGTGTGCGTGTGCGTGTGCGTGTGCGTGTGCGCGTGTGCGTGCGCGCGCGCGTGCGTGCGTGCGTGCGTGCGCGTGCACCCTCTGTGACTCGTTCATGCATGAAGAGGATTTTCTCTTCAATAGACACTGCAGACTTGCATACTCGCATTTGAATGACCGCTTCTGCACAATCATGGCAACACGTCTCTTTCGCCATCCTTCGGCGCAGACTTGGAGGACTTCGTCCTGTCGCATGTGTGAGGGTCCGCATTTGGCGGGGGGTCGTCTGCTCTCAGTCTGTGCAAGCAACGGCAGGTTGGCGTGCACGCATTTACACCGCCGGTCCGCATGATAACATCTTTAAAGGCCTACTGAAACCCACTACTACCGACCACGCAGTCTGATAGTTTATATATCAATGATGAAATATTAACATTGCAACACATGCCAATACGGCCTTTTTAGTTTACTAAATTGCAATTTTAAATTTCCCGCAGAGTTTCCTGTTGAAAACGTCGCAGTATGATGACGCGTTTGTGACGTTATTGGTTGGAGGGGACATATTAGCGGCTGAAAGTTGTCTCTTTTCATCGCATAATTACACAGTATTCTGGACATGTGTGTTGCTGAATCTTTTGCAATTTGTTCAATTAATAATGAAGAAGTCAAAGTAGAAAGATGGAGCTGGGAAGCTTTTAGCCTTTAGCCAAACAAACACACGGTGATTCCTTGTTTAAAATTCCCGGAGGTGAAGCTTTACTATGGATCAGAGCGGTCAAGCGAACATGAATCCCGACTACTTGTCAACCGGCAGGTTTCGGTGAGAAAATTGTGGTAAAAAGTCGCCTCTTACCGGAGATCAGCGGAGATCAGCGGAGCTTGCGCCGTCCATGCAGCTGCCGTGACTTCCCTCAGAGACTGGAGTCAACACACCCCCTCCGACTATCAGGTCCCCAACCTTTTTGTATCCGCGGACCGGTCAACGCTTAATAATTTGTCCCGCGGCCCGGGGGGGGTGTCCTTTTTTTTTCTTTTTTTTTCTTTTTTTCATTGTCATAAAAAAGGGACGTTTTTGTCATGAAAAAGGGAGTTTTTGTTGTTGGTGCACTATTTGTAAGTTTATATTGTGTTTTTTATGTTGATTTAATAAAAAAGATAAAAAATAATTTTATTTATTTATTCTTTTTTTTTTTTCTAAAAATGGGGATAGGCTTTAACTCACTAAAACACTAGCAACACAATAGAAAGATAAGGGATTTCGCAGAATTATCCCAGTAAATGTGTCTAAAAACATCTGAATCGCTCCCAATGCAATCGCCTTTTTTTTTTTTAACTTGATTTATTTATTTTTTTCCCCAGTCCTTCGCTATCAATATCCTCATACACGAATCTTTCATCCTCGCTCAAATTAATGGGGAAATTGTCGCTTTCTCGGTCCGAATAGCTCTTGCTGCTGGAGGCTCACATTATAAACAATGTGAGGACGTGAGGAGCCCTCACACCGGTGACATCATCGTCTGCTATTTCCGGTAAAGGCAAGGCTTTTTTATTATTGGGGATGTTCTCTACTAAATCCTTTCAGCAAAAATATCGCGAAATGATCAAGTATGACACATAGAATGGACCTGCTATCCACGTTTCAATAAGAAAATCTAATTTCAGTAGGCCTTTAAACCGCAGCTTTTCAAACTTTGTTCACCTCACAACGCCTTCATTCCGCACTCCATCCAGCTATATGATCACAATACATAACTATTACCTGACACCAGACATGTCGAGACATTCTATTGTATTCTTTTCAATATTAAATTTCTTATCTACTCTGCAAAAAAAAAAAAAGTCAAAATATACATTAAAATGACTAGATACAAAAACTATTGAAATTAACAGGCTGCGTAGACAGGAAATTTTACCTAATATAAGATAGGGCGTCACGGTGGAAGAGGGGTTAGTGCGTCTGCCTCACAATACGGAGGTCCTGAGTAGTCTGGGGTCCAATCCCGGGCTGGGGATCTTTCTGTGTGGAGTTTGCATGTTCTCCTCGTGAATGCGTAGGTTCCCTCCGGGTACTCCGGCTTCCTCCCACCTCCAAAGACATGCACCTGAGGATAGGCCCCTCCCACCTCCAAAGACATACACCTGGGGATAGACCCCTCCCACCTCCAAAGACATGCACCTGGACATACGCCCCTCCCACCTCCAAAGACATGCACCTGGGGATAGGCCCCTCCCACCTCCAAAGACATGTACCTGGGGATAGGTT
>NC_084622.1:11258484-11268484 GCF_033978795.1 Nerophis ophidion
TTAGTGCCCAAGGCATGGGTAACTTACACATCTGTGAAGGCACCATTAATGCTGAAAAGTACATACAGGTTTTGGAACAACATATTCTGCTGTCTAAGCGCTGTATTTTTATGGACGTTCTGCTTATTTCAGCAAGACAATGCCAAGCCACATACAGCATGTGTTACAACAGCGTGGCTTCGTAAAAGAAGAGTGCGGGTTCTTTCCTGGCCAGCCTGCAGTCCAAACCAGTCTACCATCAAAAATGTGTGGCGCATTATGAAGCGTAAAATACGACAGCGGTTACCCCGGACTGTTGAATGACTAAAGCTCTACATAAAACAAGAATGGGAAAGAATTCCACTTTCAAGGCTTCAACAATTAGTTTCCTCAGTTTCCAAACGTTTATTGAGTGTTGTTAAAAGAAAAGGTGATGTAACACAGTGGTGAACATGCCCTTTCCCAACTACTTTGGCGTGTGGAAATTCTAAGTTAATTATTATTTGCCAAAAAAATATTGAATCTATGAGTTTGAACATCAAAAATGTTGTCTTTGTAGTTCATTCAACTGAATATAGGTTGAAAAGGATTTGCAAATCATTGTATTCCGTTTATATTTACATCTAACACAATTTCCCAACTCATATGGAAACTGCGTGTGTGTGTGCGTGTGCGTGTGTGTGTGTGTGTGTGTGTATATAAAGGTATATACAGTATAGGTATGTATATATGTATGAAAATGTATATACAGTATAGGCGTAATATGATCAAACTCTCTTGTTCTTGTCAAAAGTCTAGCAGCCGCATTTTGTACCAACTGTAATCTTTTAATGGGAGACATGAAAATAATATGTTTACAGTAATGGAGACGAGACGTAACGAACGCATGAATAATGATCTCAGCGTCGCCGGTGGACAAAACGGAAACTAATGTTCGTGATATTACGGAGATGAAAGAAGGCGGTTTTAGTAACATAGCTCGGCTGGTAGAGTGGCCGTGCCAGCAACTTGAGGGTTGCAGGTTCGATTCCCGCCTCCACCATCCTAGTCACTGCCGTTGTGTCCTTGGGCAAGACACCTTACCCACCTGCTCCCAGTGCCACCCACACTGGTTTAAATGTAACTTAAGATATTGGGTTTCACTATGTAAAGCGCTTTGAGTCACTTGAGAAAAGCGCTATATAAATATAATTCACTTCGCTTCTTAATGTGTCTAAGTTTGACAATCAATGCTTTCAACTAAAACTCATCCCGTTTTTTTTCCTTTTTTCCAGTTTTGGCCTGGCTCACAAATGGATGACGATGAAAAGGTGAGAGCATTCCCTCACTGCTTGTGATCAGAGTGGTAAACGTGTGTGTGTGTGTGTGTGTGTGTGTGTGTGTGTGTGTGTGTGTGTGTGTGTGTGTGTGTGTGTGTGACTGGCTAAGTTTTCGTTTTATCCAATAAAAATGTCTTCTTGCAAGATCGATTGTTGTTGCTAGGAGACTGAAGCATCCTTTGGCAACGGGCTACAGCTCACCACGTCTGTTGTTTCTCTCTCTCTCTCTCTCTCCTCTCTCTCTCTCGCTCATATTCACACACACACACACACACACACACACAAACACACACAGCAGCATCCTCTCTCTCTCTCTCTCAGCGCGACTCCTCTGGAGGGATCGGGAGTAGACTCTCAAACTTCCAGCAGCTTCCCATTCCTGCGCCAGCTTTGAAGCGGGGGGGGGTGACCACGACGGCAGAGACAAAGGTAGGCAAAAACGATACGTTTGCTTTCGCCGGCGTGCGTTCCTATTTTGGGTGTTTGTTGGCTTAAAAAGAGCAAAGACGTCACTCCGTTATGGAGTGCGGGTGTTTGGATCAGGTGATGCGGTCCCTGCATGGTCCGGAAACTGAAATGAGGCGGGAGAAGTTGATTTTTTTTTGGGGGGGGGGGCACATTGCACACATTCTGCAGCTGTCCTGGATTGCATGCATACAGGTGGATGCTCTGATATCAGGCGTAGGCGTAGTACAGGCGTAGGCGTGCGCCCCGTCCTTTTTTTGGGAGGAGTCGCCAGAGCAATTCAAAGTGCATTAACAGGTAGACTCGCCACGCTTTCTGCGAGCTACGCTTAACTTTCCCCTCGAGGCGTCGCACATTATTTTTGTTTTAAATGCGGTACGAGGTTTGTCTCATTGTGTGACCTTGCTTTCTCTTTCTCATGCAAATGAAGATTATTTGTGGTTTAAATGCACTCGGCATTAAAGGCCTACTGATATTAGATTTTCTTATTTAAATGGGAATAGCAGGTCCATTCTATCATTTTGCGATATTGCCATATTTTTGCTGAAAGGATTTAGTAGAGAACATCTATAATAAAGTTCGCAACTTTTGGTCGCTAATAAAAAAAGCCTTGCCTGTACCGGAAGTATAAGCGCGTGACGTCACGAGTTGCAGGGCTCCACACATATTCACGTTGTTTATAATGGGAGCCACCAGCAGTAAGAGCAATTCGGACCAAGAAAGCAACAATTTCTCCATTAATTTGAGCGAGGATGAAAGATTCGTGAATTAGGATATTGATAGTGTAGGACTAGGAAAAAAAAAAAAAAAAAAAGACGGCGGCTCCGGGCAGTGTGAGCATTTCAAATGTAATTAGACACATTTACTAGGATAATTCTGGAAGATCCCTTATCTGATTATTGTTTTAATAGTGTTTTAGTGAGATTGTAAAGACATACCTCGAGGTCGGATGGCTGCGGTGAACAGGCAGTGTCTCAGAGAGAAGCCGAGGAGCCAAGCTCACAGCTGCCTTTTTTGACAGCTGCTGCAGGACGACGAATAATCCAGTGATGTCTCCGGTAAGATATATATATATCACAATTTTCCCATCCAAAAACATGCTGGTTGACGTAGAGAATACATGTTCGCTTGACTGCTCTGTGTTAAAGTTTCACAACAAACAAAGAAACACCGGCTGTTTTCTCGGTTGCTAAAGGCAGCTGCAATCCACCGCTTTCCACCAACAGCATTGTTCTTTATAGTCTCCATTATTAAATGAACAAATTGCAAAAGATTCAGCAACACAGATGTCCAGAATACTGTGTAATTATGTGATTAAAGCAGACGACTTTTAGCCGCTAGTGGTGCAGCGCTAATATTTCCTGACAGTCCGGGACGGGTCATCATTCCGCGACGTTTTCAGCAAGAAACTCGCAGGAAATTTAAAATTGCAATTTAGTAAACTAAAAAGTCCGTATTGGCATGTGTTGCAATGTTAATATTTCATCATTGATATATAAACTGTCAGACTGCGTGGTCGGTAGTAGTGGGTTTCAGTAGACCTGCTACATTCCGATACAGGCGCGGCATCAACATATTGCACTCAGTCAAAGCAGAGCATTGTTTTTCTGTTTTTTTTTTTGTGTAAAGACTGTTTGCATCCATCTGAGTACATAGTGTAGGTGTACCTAATGATGTGACCATGCAGTACGCCACACCGTGCTTCAAATATCGCGCTTTCGCCACATGGCAGGTTATTAAAAAAAAAAGCATCCTCTATTTCGGCGTATTTTCCGGACTTCAAGCCGCACCCACTCGATTTTTTTTGCAACGAACTATAAACCGCAGATATATGCCGGTATTTTCTGAAATGAGATGTTTACATTGAGATTAGAGTTGGGAAATGTTTATCTAAATACCCTAAATGTTTCCAAATGGTGCCTATACATGGTAATTGGGATTTATTATATATTATATAAAAATATAATATAATATGTCAGTATACAGTGGGGCAAAAAAGTATTTAGTCAGCCACCGATTGTGCAAGTTCTCCCACTTAAAATGATGACAGAGGTCTGTAATTTTCATCATAGGTACACTTCAACTGTGAGAGACAGAATGTGAAAAAAAATTCCTTGAATTCACATTGTAGGAATTTTAAAGAATTTATTTGTAAATTATGGTGGAAAATAAGTATTCGGTCAACCATTCAAAGCTCTCACTGATGGAAAGATGTTTTGCATCAAAATCTCACGATACATGGCCACATTCATTCTTTCCTGAACACGGAGCAATCGTCCTGTCCCTTTAGCAGAAAAACAGCCCCAAAGCATGATGTTTCCACCCCCATGCTTCACAGTAGGTGTGGTGTTCTTGGGATGCAACTCGGTATTCTTCTTCCTCCAAACACGACAAGTTGAGTTTATACCAAAAAGTTCTATTTTGGTTTCATCTGACCACATGACATTCTCCCAATCCTCTGCTGTATCGTCCATGTATCCATTTTGGTATAAACTCAACTCGTCGTGTTTGGAGGAAGAAGAATAAAAGCAACACTTCAGGTATCCGGGCTTTTTCTTTTTTTTGAAGCCGTGCTGCAGAAAGCATGCTGCACATGCACACTATTTATTGTGTTTACAAAGTGAAAGGAAAAGCTTTCATGGCAACCGTAGGAGTGCATCCTTGGAAATGTTAGAACTGGATTTTTTTTTCGGGGGGAGGGGCAAGGTTTTGATAGGTGGTGTTGTGGGTTCAAGTGGTGCCTGCAATGGCTTCTAAAGCACATATTTAATGGACTGGGATATTTGTAATGGCCACATTAATGACATGTGACCACTGGACTAAAGGAGTGCTTATACAGTCTTACAACTTTTAGTTTAGAGCACAGGTGTCAAACGCAAGGTCCGGGGTCCAGATCTGGCCTGCCATGTTTTATATGGCCCGTGAATTCCAGGAAATATGCATCCAAAAGTAACTTTTATCATGTATTTATTTACATTGTGATAGATATTTTTTTTTCGTTTCATCTGACCACAGAAAGGTCTTATCTTAGTCCATGTGATGTCAGAGGAAACAAAAATGGAGCTCTTTGGCCACAATACCCAGTTTGGAGGAGAAATGCTGAGGCATGTTAATCCCAGGAACACACACCTACCGCCAAGCATGGTGGTGGTGGTAGTGTTATGCTCTGGGCCTCTTGTGCTGCCAATGGAACTGGTGAATTACTTAGAGTAAATGGGACAACGAAAAAAGGAGGATTACCTCCAATTTTTTCAGGAAAAGCTAAAATCATCAGACCGGAGGTTGGGTCTTGGCCGCACAGGACAATGACCCGAAACACACGTTAAAAGTGGTAAAGGAATGGCTAAATCAGGCTGGAATGAAAGTTTTACAATGGCCTTCCCCAAAGTCCTGACTTAAACGTGTGGACAATGCTGAAGAAACAAGTCAGAGAGCAGCCGTGCCAGCAACTTGAGGGTTCCAGGTTCGATTCCCGCTGCCGCCATCCTAGTCACTGCCGTTGTGTCCTTGGGCAAGACACTTTACCCACCCGCTCCCAGTGCTACCCACACTGGTTTAAATGTAACTTAAATATTGGGTTTCACTATGTAAAGCACTTTGAGTCACTAGAGAAAAGCGCTATATAAATATAATTCACTTCCCATGTCAGAAAACCAACAAATTTAGCTGACCTGCACCAATTTTGTCAAGAGGAGTGGTCGAAAATTCAAGCAGAAGCTTGTGGATGGCTACCGTTATGTTCTTTACAAGTGTACGTAAACTTTTGACCACCGCTGTATGTACGGAATAGGGCGGGGGTGTCAGAGTCATTTTAGCCCGGGTGCCGAGCTTAAAAAAATAAAGTCAACTTCAGATTGTTTTCTTTGTCTTACTTTGGCCAAAAATAGAACAAACACATTCTGAAAATATTACAATAAAAAATGTCGAAAAAACAAATTTTAGGTCCATGAAAGGAAGTGAATGAATGTTTATAACTGAATACATTTACATATACATAAAATATTGGGTTTTTTATTATTTTTAATGAATTAAGTAACATTTAGAGAAGATAAGTCACTATTTTGTTTTCTCGAAGAAAAACAACTTTTTAATCTACGATTTGACTCCCACCAAGTGTATGTGCTCTCAAAGGATGCAAACACCTCATTCTGTTTTTAAATTTGTTTTAGGAGTCTTTTTACATGTTTTTAGGAGTATTTTTACGTGTTTTATGAGTTTTTTACGTGTTTTAGGATCTGTTTTTAAATTTGTTTTAGGAGGGGTTTTTTTAACATGTTTTTAGGAGTATTTTTCCGTGTTTTATGAGTTTTTTACGTGTTTTAGGAGTCTTATTATGAGTTTTAGGAGTCTTGTTATGTGTTTTAGGAGTAATTTACGTTTTAGATGTCACTGTGCATCTCTTCGGAGTTATTTTATGTGTTTTGGAGTCGGTTTTAATATTTTAGAAGTTAGTTGTTGTATTTGTAAATGTTTTACTCGTCATTTAATGTGTTAAGTCATTTTATGCATTTGTGTTTCGCACAAGAGGTAGAACATCTCACTCTGTGTTTTCTGGAATCTCAAATGGCCTTGACACAATCAGGAACAGGCTTTTCTGAAGAAACTCTCCCGAGGACTCCTCAAAGATGGACGCTTTTGACCTTCGTTTTTGTCAACAACACCTGTAGTCGAACTTTGAGATTGACCTCAGTCCATATAAAAACATTTTATCATGTCTCCCAAGTTAATCGGGTATATATGCACACACGACCCCCACCCTCGAATCAACGCCTTCACCACCGCTTAATTCCTCCGGGGCTGTGGATGGCTGAGCAGCGCTATATACCGGCAGCGGTGTCTTCTCAAACCCACCCCCTCCCTCTGTTGCAAGTTGGTGTGATATACGTACTATGTTTAATGTGTGCCATGCTATGTGAGATTTTTTCCTTGGACTCAGTCTGGACCCCTCCTAAGGGTCTAGCCTTAGACTGATATTTTTTTTACCCCCCCCCCTCGCCCAATGTCACCCTTTCCTCACCTTTTTAAGGAGCGCCGTAAGTGGCTGATCCGTTGGCGGTCTCGTCTCGTCTGCTCTTAGCGGGACTGTGCCAAAAATGAAATTTAGTTGTACTTGTGCAATGGCAATAAAGATCTATCCTATCATATCCTATCCTACCCTAATTTCACCACACCTAGTGTGAGTGTGTGACTATCAGTGGTACTTTAACTTGAACTTTAATCAAATATCATCTCGGGGTGCCATAGATCATTTATTGGAATGTGATTTTTCCGTCTATAGTCGGAAATCCGTCTTTTTTATCTCTTTAAAAATAAAAAGTGTTTTCCGTTTTTGTCCGATTTTTCCGACCTACATGTGTTAAAAATCTTGATCCGTCTCTTTGCCATACCTACGGTTTTCCCGTAATGAGTACGGTTTTTGATAATCCAGTGGTAAACACTAAGATTTTCCATTAAAAATGATGAAATTAAAAGAGAGATGCTACCTAGCGAAGGGGACTAACTATACAAGAAACATCAGTGATAATTGGTTGGTTTACGTATAAGAACATCCAGGATTGGTTGGTTGGTTACTATGATGAGCCACGATTGGTTAAGATTAGGGCACAACAATACAGACAGGTCAATCAGAGGCCGGATAGGACAGGTCATGGAATCAGGAAGGTAAATAACAACTAACATCCCAAATGACGACGAGAGAGTCATAGAAGAGAAGAAGGAATGTGTGAATAATGTCACCAACTCAATGAACAATCTGTGGCTGTGAATTGAACACTAGTGTTGTTGTAAATGCTGTATAAAGTAGGCTAACCTATGTGGTTCCTGTGGATGTGAACACAAGTAATGACTGTAGTGACTAAATAACATAGTGACTGAAACCGACAAAGTAATGTGTAACTAATGTCAATAACAACATGAACCATATGTGGCTGTGAAGTGAACACTATTAAGGTTCTAAGTACTGTATAGAGTAGGCTCACACATGTGGTTCCTGTGGGTATGAATTCAAGTTGTAAATACTGTAGTGACTAAATAACATAGTGACTGAAACAGACAAAGTAATGTGTAAATAATGTCAATAACTATATGAACCATCTGTGGCTGTGAAGTAAACAACAGTAAGGTTGTAAATACTGTATAGAGTAGGCTCACCCATGTGGTTCCTGTGGATGTGAATTCAAGTTGTAAATACTGTAGTGACTAAATAACATAGTGACTGAAACAGACAAAGTAATGTGTAAATAATGTCAATAACTACATGATCTATCTGTTGCTGAGAAGTAAGCAACAGTAAGGTTGTAAATACTGTATAGAGTAGGCTCATCCATGTGGTTCCTGTGGACGTGAACACAAGTTGTAAATACTGTAGTGACTAAATAACATAGTGACTGAAACAGGCAGTGATTCATTTGGATGAATGGGCTATATATTTATGTCATCTCTTTTGATCATTTTTCAATTCTTTAAACTTTGGATCATTTTTGCATGTGTAATCGCTGAAAAACCAGGCGCTTCGGAGGAGGGAGTGGGGGGTTGCGCCACGTTGTCCCCCCCACCAGGGCATCGCCCTGGACCTAGTTGCGGAACCCAGAACCCCGACCCTGCCCGACAGGAAGCGAAACCGGCGCCACGCCACATAAGCCAGAAGCGATGTCCCGTTCGAATTTGAAGGAATTAACCCGGATGTCACAGAGTACTTACAGGTCCTGGGCATGTTTTAGTGGCCGGGTGACGCTTTGAAGATCTTCTGAGCCGAGTACAACCCACTCAAGGCTTCTATTTTGAGTGAAATTAGTGTAAAAGGGACTCAGATTTCTTGTTACGAATTAATAATGTTGACAAACTTAGCAATATCTTTTTTTAGTGTGCTCTAACTATGAAAATATTGACAATAATCCCAATTCACATATATTTGTTTGCCACGGTCAGGCCTGGAAACAATTAGCCCGGATAAAAGACAGACGACTGAAGATAAAATCTCATTAAATCAGCGCAGAAATCATGAATAGATTAACTTGTGTTGTTGTTTTTTTTCCTTTTTCGGCAGTTGTCGGCACACTTACTCATAAATAAGGACGAGCCTCAAGATGTGTTAATTTCATGAAGTGCAATATTAACTGTGCTTATCTTATTTTGACGCTTGAATGACAGTTGAGAGTCAGATGAGCTATACCGCCCCAAATAGTCACAAATAGGATGTTTACAGATGGCTCCAAATAGAAAAAAAATAAACCCAAAAATATAAGAATAGCATCAACCATATGCCGTTTACCAAAAATACCGTAAAATTCTGGTCTATTAGCCGCTATCCTGTGGGATATACGATTTTTTTCCACTGCTGGCCATAATGAAATAAGTTAAAAAAAAAATTTTAAAAAAAAGTGAACACAAGTAAGCTTGTAAATGCTGTATAGAGTAGGCTAACCCATGTGGTTCCTGTGGATGTGAACACAAGTAATTACTGTAGTGACTAAATAACATAGTGACTGAAACAGACAAAGTAATGTGAAAATAGTGGTAATAACTAGATGAACCTTCTGTGGCTGTGAAGTGAACCCTAGTAAGGTTGTAAATACTGTATAGAGTAAGCTAACCCATATGGTTCCTGTGAATGTGAACACAAGTAGTTACTGTAGTGACGAAATAACAGAGTGAGTGAAACAGACAAAGTCATGTGTGAATAATGTCAATAAATAGATGAACCATGTGTGGTTGGGAAGTGAACACTATTCAGGTTGTCAATACTGTATTGAGTAGGCTAACCCATGTGGTTCCTGTGGATGTGACCACAATTTGTAAATACTGTAGCGACTAGATATCATAGTAGCTGAAACAAAGTAATGTGTAAATAATGTCAATAACTAGATGAACCATCTTTGGCTGTGAAGTGAAGTAAGGTTGCAAATACTGTATAGAGTAAGCTAACCCATGTGGTTCCTGTGGATGTGAACACAAGTTGTAATTATTGTAGTGACTAAATAACATAGTGACTGAAACAGACATTCATGTGTAAATAATGTCTCGTTTTGCAAAATAATTAGCACATGCTTAGCATTACCGCCGGCTCAGGATTTCCGCAGGGTCAAACTCGTCACGTCACAAGTGACACTTCACCTGTCATCATTTACAAAATGGAGGAGGCTGAATTCAATAATTTGAAATCGCATAAAGGGAAGAAGATTAAGAGCTATTCAGCGGGATTTAAGGTCCAACCTATTGAATATGCTAAAAAGAATAGT